>NC_060124.1:146002333-146305364 GCF_021461395.2 Schistocerca americana
GAGACCTAGGTTTTATTCTGCTATATTCAAAAGTTTTATAGACGTGTTTCACAAACCATTCTTGAAGATTAAACCTTTGAAAGTTAGCACAATGGTGATGTAAAAAAATAATCAGCACCCCGAATTTAAGTTACACTTCCTTTTCATTGCTTTTCTTGCAATATCGCGTAACACACAAAACATCACTTCACAATACAAAACATACTTGAAAACATCTTCCTCACTGTTAAAGTTCACATTTTATAAACTGCGTCTTTCCAACATGACGTCCAAGACTTGACTTTACAGTCTCTAACTCTCTAACAAACTAAAAATCGCTTACGCGCCCAAAAATCAAGAGTTACAAGTGCGTAAAGGATCATAGTGACACAAGAAAGAATACACATAAGAATAATATCATTGCAACATAAACATATCGATGTATCAAAGTGCCTCTATATTAATGTAATCAAATCTGAATGTTGTCTCAGAAATATGTTAACTACTTTACAGAAACACAGTAGAATATTGCTGGTGTCGAGAGGTTCAGGTGAGCTGCCGTAATGGTTACGTAATTCAAGTACCATTACAAGGTGCAGGTAGAGAGTCAGTGAGGTTCTGGAAGGTAGGGACACGAATTTGGAGTTATACCGACTCCAGTGCCATGGCCAGCTGCGCTACCTTCCACAGTTGATGATACATGGCGCAAACAGTCCGATCGAGTGGTACACACAGATTCTCGATTGGGTTGAACTAGTGGGGGAGGGTGAGGGGGGGGGGCGTAGCGCGTTGATGGCCAGGGGAGTACGATTAACTCCTCTTGGTACTCTTCTTCGAACCATGCACGTACACTGCCAGCTGTATGACACGATGCATTGTCATGCTGGTAGATGGTATCGTGCTGAAGAAATAAAACTGCAAGTAGGCGTGTACATGATCCCCCAAAGATAGACTACTGTGCCTTCCAGAATGACGAGATCACACAAAGACATTCCCCAGATCACGAGGCTTCCTCCTCCGACCTGAACCCTTACGACGATTGTTGCAGGGCCGTACAAGCATAAGGCCATCTATCCGGTGGAGCATAAAACGTTCATTTGAAAAGGCCACCTGTCGCCATTCAGTGAACGTCAGTTCGGTACTTTTGTGAAAGTCTCAGCCTTCGTCGCCGATGAACAGCAGTCAGCAGGGATGCGTGAACTGGGCGCCTGCAGCAGGGCTCATATCCCTTTGAAGGGCAGGCAAAACTGTAACTAACCACATACGTAGACGGTTTCAATGGGCGGTGGTCACTGTGGCTAACCACATAATATTTTCTCCCTTTACCACTCAGGGGCCAGTAGTCTCTCTGCCAACCAGCTAATAGTTGCCTAAAATGCCGCCAGATGGCAGTGAAGGTCCTCTGCGCGAATTTTTGTCGCGTATTCGGAACAACAGTTGATACTTCTTCATTGTTAGCACTGTTCTTGGAAGCGGCGTGCAGTATTCTCTGTAGCTCTTCTTTATATGACTATTTTTGGCAAGTAATTGCTTATATTTATGTGTTGAACACAAATAAGTCTTCGTGTAATGTAACTTTAAATTGAAATAGAATTTTCCATGTTTTACTGACAAATTTCTGTGTGGTTAGTGCTGCTAACCACCGCCCTTCTGCTCCACCCAGTATATTTTCTTCGTCTCCATCGAATATGTCTAGCCGAAAAGGATTAACTGAGGACGAATGTTACCGAATTTTATTTGAAGAAATACCTTCTAGTGACAGCAGTGTTGACAGTGATGGCACTAGAATGAGATTTTCACTCTGCAGCGGAGTGTGCGCTGATATGAAACTTCCTGGCAGATTAAATCTGCCAGGAAGTTTCAGTGATGGCACTGATGGAAATGACCCCACATTAACGACTAGCTGTTCTAGTCTTCTGTGCAGTCGTGTGGTTCTAAATTTAACCAGTCGTTTTCATGGAAAGAATCATATTATTCTCATGGGCAATTATTTTACATCATATGATCTACTCAAGGACCTAAAATCCAATGGTGTGTACGCTTGTGGAACAATAAATCCCAGAAGGAGAAACATACCAAAACTCAAGGAGGAAAAGGAACTGGAAAGAGGGGGATTCGATTACAAAATAAGAAATGGTGGCATAGTAATCTATAGATGGAAAGATAACAGGGCAGTCAACTTGATTTCAACATGTCATTCACCGTCAGATGTGTCCACAGTAACTCGAAAAATGAAAGATGGAACAATAACCAATATCACTTGTCCAATTGTGTTGAAAGACAACAATTCCACTATGAACTATGTGGATAATTTTGATCGACTAAAGTCAGACTATGCTATTGACAGAAAAAGCAAGAAATGGTGGATGAGATTGTTTTTTGTTTCACTTTTTAGACTGCAGTGGGACAAACGCGTTGATTATGCACAAAGAAATCGAAATGGAGCAGTTCTCCAATAAAGACTTACGTCGAGAGGTGTACAAAATCTTGTTGGCTCCAAAAATAGTTTCAGTGGCAGCTAATTTTGCTTCTGTATCCCAAAGTACTACAGAAACTCAGATCAAATCACACAAACCATACTTAGACGAAAGTATTCGCCACGAAAGCAGTAAACATCAACCGATTCACTCATCATCTAGAAGATGTGCAGTTTGCAGTTCAAAGAAAAATCCAGTGCGAACAGTGTGGATGTGTTCAAAGTACCTTTGTGTCTGAGAGCAGGTAAGAACTGTTTCAAGAGATACCACGAAAATTAAAAACTAGTTATTTGAAAGTTCAACCACCAGATATCGAATTTGTATACTGTAATGGGGTGGTGGTTACCTGTTGTGACCACATTTAATGTTAATATTTTGTTGTTGTTTGAGTGAATTTTTACAAACTCAATGTATAAAACATATCAAGACAATAAAACAAATGTGTTACAAGTAAAACAAATTTGAAATTTGCAAATAAATTTTCTTGCCCCACTAGGGTAAATTTTAGTGGTGTTTACCTGCCCCTCAAAGAGATATACAGTAACGTTGTCTGAACGGTCGATTGAGGAGTCTTTGTTGGTAGGCGCTTGGTTCATCTGAGTGGCCAGTTGTTCAATAGTTGCACGGCTAATCGCCCGTACACATTCCCGCAGCCGTTGTTCACCCCTGTCATCTATGGCCTGTGGTGCACCACAACTGTCTCTGTGACACTTGTGGACAACGTCATTTTGTCCTGCAGAGCATACTTTAACCATGGCGGCACGCGAAAAGTGTACGAACGTAGCCGTTTCAGAATGCTTCCACCCTTGGTCCAAAAGCCCTTTCGGACGTCAGATAACTCGATTCGTTTCCGCACTGTTATCCGCATCCCCCCGACAGACTTTATATACCCTCCGCTGCTAGGGCTGCCGCCTTTCGTCAGTCAGTGGTTATTGTACTTTGACGTCGAACATAGGCGGCGGTCACATTAATGTGACTGCACCACGTAACTGGTGGCACTGCACTCAGGCGGTCCCAAATTCCGGAAGGTGTTTGTAGTTCAGCTGCATATGGACTGAATGCGTGAGGCCTCAAGTATTCTCACTCCAGTCCATTAAATCATTCCAGTGAGTTGGGGAGCTGTGAGGCAGAATATTTGTTCATTATGAACAAATTTCTAAGTTAATTATCTTTCAGTCCCAAAATTCCTTTTAATCAACAAAGCGCATAACTGAGTACGTGGTCAATTAGCACAGAGTCATAACTGACTTGTGACACATACAGCCGTTGAGGGGTGGAAAACTGAAAGTTCTCTGACAGATACAGCGTGGTAGAAATGTTAAGAGTGTGTGTGTGTGTGTGTGTGTGTGTGTGTGTGTGTGTGTGTGTGTGTGTGTGTGTGGTGCTCTACACTATTTGTGTGTTCGAAGTCCAGGAAATTGTTACATCTGCCATAATATGCAATTCTTCGAAAATGAAATAAGAAGACGCAGTAGTGATCATGTAAATAACACAAAAGAAAATTACTTATTGTTTTAGGTAGCTGTTTGTTATTGTATTTCGTTGATAGGTCAATGCACAATAAAATAGTTCTTTTCCTTACTTCTTTTTTTGCTTTAGCTCATAGCCACCCCAAGGAAAGTTGGCTACAATGAACGAACATCACGTAAACACAATAATGTATTTTTAAATGAGCACAGCCATCTGAGGTTAAGCTTTCCGGTTCGAAACCGATAACGACGCTATTTGTTCCTAACAAACTATATTACAACAGTGGCTGGTTGCCGTTGTTAACGTTACGAATTTTTAGCATATTGCAGCCCCGTCAGCAACTGTGATGGACTAATATATTGATAAATCCGCCTCAGTTGCGAAAATTTTCTGGTCTTTACCAAGGTTTCGGCTAGATTAATCTAGCCTTCTTCAGAAGCATAATAATGACTATAACATGCCAGAGTAAGGCACAGTCAACATTAAAAATTAAAACCTATAGTACCGTGGTACCATGTCGAATTAAAACACCTTAACTGGAGTCCAGCCCCGGCATCACTTCACCACGCCGTCGGTTGGCAGCGGCAACGTAGACTTCAGTTAAGTAGTTTTAATTCGACATGGCACTACGGTACTATAGGTCTTAATTTTTAATGTTGGCTGTGCCTTACTCTGGCATGTCATTGAAATTTTTATGCTTCTGAAGAAGGCTAGATTAATCTAGCCGAAACCTGGGTAAAGACCAGAAAATTTTCGCAACTGAGGCGGATTTTTCAATATATTTTTCTTAACGTTATTGTAAGAATTAGCCTGTACATTCTTTGATGTCTTAACACATGTCCTATCATACTGCCCTTTCATCTTGTCACCCTCCACTTGTTCCTTTCCTCACCGATTATGAGGACAGCCCCTTTATTTCTTACCTTATCTGTCCACCTAATTACAGGGTGGTTCAAAAATGACCGGTATATTTGAAACGGCAAAAAAAACTAAACGAGCAGCGATAGAAATACACCGTTTGTTGCAATATGCTTGGGACAACAGTACATTTTCAGGCGGACAAACTTTCGAAGTTACAGTAGTTACAATTTTCAACAACAGATGGCGCTGCGGTCTGGGAAACTCTATAGTACAATATTTTCCACATATCCACCATGCGTAGCAATAATATGGCGTAGTCTCTGAATGAAATTACCCGAAACCTTTGACAACGTGTCTGGCGCAATGGCTTCACATGCAGATGAGATGTACCGCTTCAGCTGTTCAATTGTTTCTGGATTCTGGCGGTACACCTGGTCTTTCAAGTGTCCCCACAGAAAGAAGTCACAGGGGTTCATGTCTGGCGAATAGGGAGGCCAATACACGCCGCCTCCTGTATGTTTCGGATAGCCCAAAGCAATCACACGATCATCGAAATATTCATTCAGGAAATTAAAGACGTCAGCCGTATGATGTGGCCGGGCACCATCTTGCATAAACCACGAGGTGTTCGCAGTGTCGTCTAAGGCAGTTTGTACCGCCACAAATTCACCAAGAATGTCCAGATAGCGTGATGCAGTAATCGTTTCGGATCTGAAAAATGGGCCAATGATTCCTTTGGAAGAAATGGCGGCCCAGACCAGTACTTTTTGAGGCTGCAGGGACGATGGGACTGCAATATGGGGCTTTTCGGTTCCCCATATGCGCCAGTTCTGTTTATTGACGAAGCCGTCCAGGTAAAAATAAGCTTCGTCAGTAAACCAAATGCTGCCCACATGCATATCGCCGTCATCAATCCTGTGCACTATATCGTTAGCGAATGTCTCTCGTGCAGCAATGGTAGCGGCGCTGAGGGGTTGCCGCGTTTGAATTTTGTATGGATAGAGGTGTAAACTCTGGCGCATGAGACGATACGTGGACGTTGGCGTCATTTGGACCGCAGCTGCAACACGGCGAACGGAAACCCGAGGCCGCTGTTGGATCACCTGCTGCACTAGCTGCGCCTTGCCCTCTGTGGTTGCCGTACGCGGTCGCCCTACCTTTCCGGCACGTTCATCCGTCACGTTCCCAGTCCGTTGAAATTTTTCAAACAGATCCTTTATTGTATGGCTTTTCGGTCCTTTGGTTACATTAAACCTCCGTTGAAAACTTCGTCTTGTTGCAACAACACTGTGTTCTAGGCGGTGGAATTCCAACACCAGAAAAATCCTCTGTTCTAAGGAATAAACCATGTTGTCTACAGCACACTTGCACGTTGTGAACAGCACACGCTTACAGCAGAAAGACGATGTACAGAATGGCGCACCCACAGACTGCGTTGTCTTCTATATCTTTCACATCACTTGCAGCGCCATCTGTTGTTGAAAATTGTAACTACTGTAATTTCGAAAGTTTGTCCGCCTGAAAATGTACTGTTGTCCCAAGCATATTGCAACAAACGGTGTATTTCTATCGCTGCTCGTTTAGTTTTTATTGCCGTTTCAAATATACCGGTCATTTTTGAAACACCCTGTATGAATACCCTTCCATAGCACCTCATTTCATACGCTTGAATTCTCTTCTTTTCGTGTTTTGCCACAATATGTGATTCATTTCCACACAATATGTGCTCTAAAAATACAGTCTCTAAAAGTTCTTCTTCAAATTAAGTCCTACTTTTGGTACCAGTGCAGTTCTTTTGACCAGGAGGAACGCTTTCTTTACCTGTTCTACGCTGCTTTCTATGTCCCCCTCCCATCGCCCATCCTCTGTTATTTTGCTTCCAAGACAGCAGAATTCCTTCACTTCATTCACTTCGCGATCAATTTTGATGTTAAATTATCACTAATCTCATTTCTCCCATTCTTCATTACTTTCGTCTTTCTTCGGTTAATCATCAGTCAGTATTTTGCACTCATTAGACTGTTCATTTCATTCAACATGTCCTGTAATTCTTCATCACTTTCACTTAGAACAGCAATGTCATTATTGAATTTAATCAGTGATATCCTTTCAGTAATAGCTCTCTTGCACCTTTCTTATTTTGTCCTCATTGCTACTTCCGTGCATAGATTGAACAGTAGGGGAGAAAGATTGTGTCCCTTACACATTTTTTAATCTGACTACTTCGTTCTTGGCCTTCCAGTGCTATTGTTCCCTTTTGGATTTTGCACATATTGTGTATTATCCGCCTACACTTCGTTTCAGGCCCCAGCATTCGACATCACACTCTGGTTTCATCTCCCGAGGAAGATTGTGCTGCCATTCCACCTTTCAGACACATCGTTGAAAGTTCCCCATGGATTTCAAACCGTCATAAAGGTGAAGTGCGGACGCATCCTATGTTAATGTTCACTAACAGAAGCTCGGATACTTTTTATAAGATTAGATACATCTCATTAAAAAAATTAATGTAAAGGTAGCTATGGATTCGAGTTCACGATTAAGATTACCAATAGTCGTACTTGCCTCATATCAGATGTGTCTGAACAGGAATGGGGAGAAATACCAACGGTATACGAAGTATCCTCCGCCACACACCTTAAGGTGGTTTCTGAAGCACAGTGTTCCGGCGTTCACCAGCAGTCCCTGTAGTCGAGTGTTTCCCAGCGGAGCTGATCTGCTGAACTGCTGAGCTTGCCCGTAATTAGTGCTGCGGCCCCGTTGCTGCAGCTTACGGAGGACGGAACGTGGCTCCATTTTCAGAGACGACACAGAACCCTCTTGTCGTGTGCACAAAGCAAAATGTTCAGCTGTTAATCGCCTGTCACAGCACTTCGGTCGTACTGGACTGTAGTGCACAAGGCTTGTTACCTCCTGCTCCTGTTGGTAGCATTCGCTTCATGGTGCACGTAGAACGTTTACCGTTGATTTTCACGTTATTTTGTGATTGGTGAATTTATTCAGCCATGGTACTGTTCATTATGGAACCGATTACCGAAAACTGAATAAAAAGGTGAGGAAAGAAACCACAATAATGTTCTAAAAATCAGTGGAAATATTATCTACATTTTATAGCAGAGAAATTTAGACAAAGGTTGAAATCAAGTAAGAAGAGAAACTGCATAAATTGAGTTGAACAGCTGACAGTAAACTATCAGATATGATAAGTAATACAACAATCATAAAAGAACTAGGACTAAAAAGTATACATGAGCAGATGAAAGAGCATGGAAAAAATGGAGAGATCATGTCACAAGAATGATTGAACATAGAATGTTTAAATGAATGAGGGAGAAGCGATTGCAATGGTTTCTCAAACATATAACTTTCTGCTAGGAAGTATCAAAAGCAGAAACAGGACTTAGGGGCACAAGAGATAAGATCTTTAGTACTTGACGCATACTATACGTAAGTATGCATGCGAATCTTTAACGATGATTTATAACCTGGAGAGACTAGAGACCCTTGAAAGATGGATTATAAGAAAAATATTGGGTATTGTACATAGTACATATGGTTGGAAATGTGAAGTAACGAGAAGAGCTATGAAAACAGAGAAAATATCAGAAGTAGTGGCAAAGCGAAGATTAACTCTCTTTGGACACTTGTAATGAATGAGTAAGAAGAGGCTAATGAAACATACTGGTATTTCTGAAAAAAAAAAAAAAATCGGTGACAGCATGAATTGCAGGTATAAGAAAAGAATTAGAAAGAAATAACGACAAAGAAAGAGAGAAACCTTTCTAAGAATAAAATGCTAAATCTACACTCCTGGAAATTGAAATAAGAACACCGTGAATTCATTGTCCCAGGATGGGGAAACTTTATTGACACATTCCTGGGGTCAGATACATCACATGATCACACTGACAGAACCACAGGCACATAGACACAGGCAACAGAGCATGCACAATGTCGGCACTAGTACAGTGTATATCCACCTTTCGCAGCAATGCAGGCTGCTATACTCCCATGGAGACGATCGTAGAGATGCTGGATGTAGTCCTGTGGAACGGCTTGCCATGCCATTTCCACCTGGCGCCTCAGTTGGACCAGCGTTCGTGCTGGACGTGCAGACCGCGTGAGACGACGCTTCATCCAATCCCAAACATGCTCAATGGGGGACAGATCCGGAGATCTTGCTGGCCAGGGTAGTTGACTTACACCTTCTAGAGCACGTTGGGTGGCACGGGATACATGCGGACGTGCATTGTCCTGTTGGAACTGCAAGTTCCCTTGCCGGTCTAGGAATGGTAGAACGATGGGTTCGATGATGGTTTGGATGTACCGTGCACTATTCAGTGTCCCCTCGACGATCACCAGTGGTGTGCGGCCAGTGTAGGAGATCGCTCCCCACACCATGATGCCGGGTGTTGGCCCTGTGTGCCTCGGTCGTATGCAGTCCTGATTGTGGCGCTCACCTGCACGGCGCCAAACACGCATACGACCATCATTGGCACCAAGGCAGAAGCGACTCTCATCGCTGAAGACGACACGTCTCCATTCGTCCCTCCATTCACGCCTGTCGCGACACCACTGGAGGCGGGCTGCACGATGTTGGGGCGTGAGCGGAAGACGGCCTAACGGTGTGCGGGACCGTAGCCCAGCTTCATGGAGACGGTTGCGAATGGTCCTCGCCGATACCCCAGGAGCAACAGTGTCCCTAATTTGCTGGGAAGTGGCGGTGCGGTCCCCTACGGCACTGCGTAGGATCCTACGGTCTTGGCGTGCATCCGTGCGTCGCTGCGGTCCGGTCCCAGGTCGACGGGCACGTGCACCTTCCGCCGACCACTGGCGACAACATCGATGTACTGTGGAGACCTCACGCCCCACGTGTTGAACAATTCGGCGGTACGTCCACCCGGCCTCCCGCATGCCCACTATACGCCCTCGCTCAAAGTCCGTCAACTGCACATACGGTTCACGTCCACGCTGTCGCGGCATGCTACCAGTGTTAAAGACTGCGATGGAGCTCCGTATGCCACGGCAAACTGGCTGACACTGACGGCGGCGGTGCACAAATGCTGCGCAGCTAGCGCCATTCGACGGCCAACACCGCGGTTCCTGGTGTGTCCGCTGTGCCGTGCGTGTGATCATTGCTTGTACAGCCATCTCGCAGTGTCCGGAGCAAGTATGGTGGGTCTGACACACCGGTGTCAATGTGTTCTTTTTTCCATTTCCAGGAGTGTATAAAACTTTCAATGTAGAAGAAATAGGAAATTAAGAACGTGCACAAAAAAAAAGGAAAAGAAAACATGGGAAAAACATGAAACAGTGCTTGCAAACTAAAGTCCAACGAAGAAAGAAGAGGAATTAAGTTTTTGCGTGATCCTACTTGGTAATATGAAGATAAAAAAGAATGGCCGACGGATAGAGAAAATATGAATAGATAGGCCAAACAAGAGATGGAGAGATAAAACACAAACCAACAACAGACAACAGACGCACCGAGCAACATAACGTAACAAATGCTAACACTTTAAGAAAGGAAAGAACAGGAAGATAAAGCAAACACAAGTATTAAATTAAGAAACGACTACTATAGTTCGCAAGCATGTCATTTTTCCTATAGAGGATCAAAACCAGGAATAGTGGCGTAACGTGGCGCTTATCTCAGAGTTGCCAATAACCAGAAGAGGCAACGGCTGGCGTGTGTCATATGAGATAGAGAGGGCGCACTGACGACGCCATAAAGTATTCGCTATCTGTGCAGTAAGTATCACGCAGCCGCCTCCGTACTTTCACACCACTGTAATATCTTACAAGGAAGGAAACTTGACAGTTTGGACACCTAGCAGTGATGCTTTGTAAATGGCGAAAATTAAAAGAGCGTTGCCGAAATAAACGACAGGCCACCATAACAGATTGTGCAAAATTAGAACTAATTATGTCTGTATAGTCCTAAAATTTAGGATGTTTATTTTTTTCAGCACGTGCTGGGAAAGCTGCGAAATAACTTACGAGTAGGCTTTAGCGTAAGTTACGTCTCTTTTTAAGAAAGGAAAACGATACGATCGCAATAATTAAAGATAGACTATCTGATCAAAAATACCCGAACACCAATATGAGATGCGAAATTAACTACTAGATGTCACAAAGGCGAGTTCGCGGCCATACTCTGAAGAACGAAAGAAACTGGTACACCTGCGTAACAACGCGTAGGGCCCTTCGAGCACGCAGAAGTGCCGCAACACGACGTCTCACGGACTTGACTAATGTTTGAAGTAGTGCTGGAGGGAACTGTACTATGAATCCAGCAGGGCTATCCACAAATCCGTAAGAGTACGAGGGGATGGATATCTCTTCTAAACAGCACGTTGCAAGGCATCCCAGATATGCTCAAAAACGTTCATGTCTGGGAAGTTTGGTGGCCAGTGGAAGTATTTAAACTGAGAAGACTGTTCCGGGAGCCACTCAGTAGCAATTCTGGAGGTGTGGGGTGCCGCATTGTCCTACTGGAATTGCCCAAGTCTGTCGGAATGTACAATGGACATGAATGGATGCAGGTGATCAGACAGGATGCTTACGTACGTGTCGCCTGTCACAGTCGTATCTAGACGTATCAGGGGTCCCATATCACCAACTGCACGCGCCCCATACACCATCACAGAGCCTCCACCAGCTTGAACAGTCCCATGCTGACATGCAGGATCCATGGATTAATGAGGTCGTACACGTCCATCCTGTCGATACAATTTGAAACGAGACTCGTCCGACCAGGCAACAAGTTTCCAGTCATCAACATTCCATTGTCGGTGCTGACGGGCCCAGGTGAGGCGTTAAGCTTTGAGTTGTGCAGAGAGTCCGAGCAGCGCAACGACTGTGCGTAAGGACTTAAAAAGGACGGGGTTCAGTACTCGAGCAGCTCGTCGTGAGTCACAAATTTATGCAGTCAGTGCTAAGCGACGGTTGAGCTGATTTACAGGGTGCCGATTCTGGATAGTGAATGACCGGAAACGAGTGGTTACGAAAGAGGGCACACGTTATACCCTGTGGAAATCTAATGGAAGATTTGGGTTTGGCGAAAGTCTGTAGAATGTTCAAAAATTGTTCAAATGGCTCTGAGCACTATGGGACTTAACATCTGAGGTCATCAGTCCCCTAGAACTTAAAACTACTTAAACCTAACTAACCTAAGGACATCACACACATCCATGCCCGAGGCAGGATTCGAACCTGCGATCGTAGCGGTCGCACGGTTCCAGACTGAAGTGCCTAGAACCGCTCTGCCACACCGGGCAGCTCTGTAGAATGTTACTTGCCGTCATGTGTTGCGCCAACAGTGAAATACGGAAGAGGTGTGGTTGTGGTATGGCGGTTTTATTCGTGATTACGGTTGGTTCCCTTATTCCACTTGAGAAAACGTTAAATGCGGAAGGATATGAAGGTATTTTACTGCACAGTATACTGCCTGCAGTAAAGGAACATTTCGGAGACGATGTTTGTATCAGATGACAATGCTCCTGTCATAAATCAGCGTCTGTGAGGCAATGATTTACGGACAACAGCTTTCCTGGAATGGACCAGCTCCTCAAGCGTCCACACCTAAATTCACTGGAAGACCTTTGGCATGAGTTAGAGTCAGCGTCCAACATATCTTCTCTGGTTTCGGCTGTCGGGGAAAATTGGGCCGCCATTCCTCCACAGATTTATAAGTGTACAAAGTGTATGAAAATAATGATAAATCAAAGGCTCTAACTGAAAGGCTCCGCATAGTATCTGAATATAGTTTTTTTTATAATAAATGGAGAAACACTTGTCTTTCATGACTTTCGGATAGGCGTTTCATCAATCTGGCAGGAAAAACCTTTGGGAGATCATAAGGAGTGGCTACCCAAGACTTCTGAATCGCGTGATTCAGAGTCTTTATATTAATATATCTGTCAGAATCATCATAGACACTGGAAAGTAGTTATGGTCAGCGGAAGTCATAAAACAGGGAGGTAGGCAGGGATGCTACTTAAGACCTACGAAGAAGACTTGTTAACAACCTGAATGGAGATAGTGCCTCTTCGAAAATCAAATTAGGTGTCCAACAACTTGATAACATTTTACTCTAAATTGAGATCGAGTAACTATACAAGGAAGAGAAAAACTGCATAGACCAGTGTACAGGATGCTTGAGACCTGACATACAGGCACGTTTTCTTGGAAACATCGCTTCGAAACTTGTTCGGGTAAAATGTACTTTCAGCAATTTGTTTTCTTTCTTGTTATTTTGTTCCTTCGTCTGTAATGAGGGGGAGGGGAGCGTGACAGATAGCGTTTCGCTTTTCAGCCGAATTCGCAAATGAAACAAACAAGCATGGATTATAAATAAATTAAAAATGTGAAATATATACATATTTTTCAAATTATTAAACCGAAAGTGAACGATAAAAGAGAACTGTTGTTGCAAGGGCTGTGTTTTGAAAAGGATGTGGAAGGTTTAGAGAGGATGAGCAATAGCCAAGCATTTGTAAATTAAATTGAGGGAAATTAGGATTGGGCAGTGGGGAGGGGTTTGGAGCCCTGACAGTAAGGGTAAGCTGAAATGAAGGGCAGATCTTTGGACGGGTTGTTATCATTTTAAGTTTCTTAGAGATAGAGGATGGAGGGAGTGTTGCGCAAGGTGGGGAGACGGTCTACGTAATGGCTTAGGACCACTGTTGTTTTTATCTCCCTGTTCAAGTCAAGGCCTTGTAGGTGTATAGTATGGTGAAGTGATCAAATGCGTATGTTTGGCCAGTTAATAATTCTTGCAGTCTAAATGTCGTGCGAGTTCCTTTTTTCTTATGGGTATTATGTGCTGTTTCCCCTATCAGTCTGTACTGAAAGGTTAGTTATAAGTATTCTAGTGTCTTATTTAACTTTATTTGCCGTCCTTTTCTAGAGAACTGCTGCGCGTATAGATCCTTAGCAGGTAAGATTGACACACAACATGTATAAGGTTCAGAGAAGGACAGCTAATTTTTTACTATCGCGAAACACGGAAGAGAGTGTCACGGATATGATGAGCATGTTGGGGACAACAATATTAAAAGAAAGACTTTTTCGTTGAGGCGAGGTCTTTTTATGGAATTTCAATCACCAACTTTCTCGTTAGAATGCAATAACATCTTTTCAGGCTTACCTACATAGGGAGAAATGACCATCGTAAAAAAATAAGGGAATCAGAGCTCGCACGGTAAGATTTAAGTGTAAATTTCTTCCGCACGATGTTCGAGAGTGGAACGATGGAGCCTGAAGGTGGTTTGATGAGACCTCAGCACGGCGCTTTAGTGAAAATTGCAGAGTAATGTAGATGCGGATGCAGACGAAGACAATGTCAGGATCGTGTCTACAGTCGCCACCAGGAAGAGCCAAACTGGACGCTCAACAAGTGATCGCTGTTCACTGGAATCAGGACTAGACCAGAGTTACAAATCAGCGCAAGTGAACACTGAACTATTACCACGCGTGCTACAGTTAAGAACTATAAAGCCAAATGCTATAAAGTTTCTGTTAGTAAAAATTTAAAAGTCAAGTGTTATAAAGTCAAGTATTATAAAGTTTCTGGTAGTAAATCATTATGGCGTTTCACAATTTGTGTCGCCTAACCCTACTTGTCCCTGTAACATCCAGACACCAAGTGTGTCTGGTGATTACAACAACTAGTGTCAAGATAAAGAGTTTACTAAAACTGTTCTTTGGGAGCACAGAACTGTATGGAAGTGAAACTTGGACCATTGGAAATCTGAAGAAATAGCGGCTGGAAGCTATCGACAAACATTAAAAACTGGAGACGAATGAATTATGAAATTAAGTACTACTAAATAGAGTAAAGAAGTCTATGGATAATATATTCGACAGTATTTTATCATTTTTTCTCAGTAGTCTAAAAGAACTGTATCTGGTGCCGGTTATCACGGCCTTTTATTATTATCACCAACTACGTGATATCCATGCACAAATTTGCTATAATCACACCCCCACTTACAGAATATCGAACTGGCAGGATTCGTTAAACGCACTCACAGAAAAATGGCTTGACGTGAGCTAGCATCAATGCTACCGCATCAGTATCGAAAAATTTTGCATTGCAGGAAACTCACGGTAGTATTAATAATATCTGTCAGTAGGCCTGTAATTCAGTTATTGGCAGTCGGGGCTAAATGTGGATAAAATTAGTTGAGCGACAGTTTGAGGGAACAATACTCACTTGAATACAATTAATTTCCTATAAATTCCCCTTAAAAATAGCGTAAATCCCTTGAAAAACAATTATGGCATAACACGAAAGCAAACGTGCTAGTGACTACGATTTCAATGGCAAATCTCACAACACATCGGAAAATATGTGGACTGAATTTTGATGTCCCGTAAACAAAGAAATCGTTAAAGGCTGGACACATGCTCGGATCGGGGAACAATAAGAAAGAAATCAACCGTGTCCTATTAACCTTTTCAACACTGTAACGTTACATTGCCCAGTTTAATGAAGACGAGAAACACACAAACGCACGCACACACACACACACACACACACACACACACACACACACACAAACATATTCATTTTATTTAAAAGCAAATATAAGTAGTGTTCACAGCGTAACTCGTGAATATAATAATGGCTTATATTCGACAGTAACAGGTAAGTGTGACTCGTGACTTGCACAAAGAAAAAGAGATCAGAATGAAGTGATAGCCACCGATGCTGGTATAATCCACTGGTTAGTTATTCCTTTAAACGTTTCGTAGATCATACTTTGGACCATTCGCTGTAGTGTGGAAAGTATCAGTTAGTTTGCCAATATTACGCATTTTCTCACTGAAAGTATGGCTAGAAAATGATCATATGTATAACTGGATATATGCTTTCATCAATAATAAAATTTAATAAATATAGCTCAGTCACACACCAATTTATCTATTCAGTAAATCATCTGTGACCAGAAGAAGTTATCGAGCAGAAATAATTTCAATTTGATTGATTTATCGTGTAGCCGAAGTTTGCCGGATTACTTTTAGCACTCATGTGGATGACCTCACATTTTCCACTATTTAGGGTCAACTGCCAATTTTTGCACCTTACAGATATCTAAATCTGGTTTTTAATTCGTTCTGATGACTTTACTAGACGATAAAAGACATCATCATCTGCAGACATCCCAAGACGGCTGTTCAGATTGTCTCCTAAATTGTTTAGGTAGATAAGGAGCAGGAGAGGGCCTATAACACTACCTGGGCAACGCCAGAAATCAATTCCGTTTTACCCGATGACTTTCTGTTACTAACTACGAACTGTGACCTTTCTGACAGGAAAGCACCAATCCAATCGCATAACTGAGACGATATAACATAATCACGCAATTTGATTACAAGCCGCTTCTGAGGTACGGTTTCAAGATACTTCTGTAAATCTAGAGATGCCTAATCTGTTTGAAATCCCTTGTAGATAGCCAATCAGCACTTCGTGTGAGTAAAGAGCTAGTTATCTTTCTCACGAGAGTTGTTTTCTAAACCCATGTTGACCTTTACGAGGTAATTCACAATGTTCGAACACAGTGTATGTTCCAGAATCCTGTTGCATATCAACGTTAATGATATGGGCCTGTGACCTGTGCAAATTTCCAGTCTTTGGGTACCGATCTTTCACCGAGCGAGCGGTTATATATGATTGTTAAGTATGGAGCTGTTGCATCAGCATACTCTGAAACGAACCTAACTGGTATACAATTTGGACCAAAATACTTTCTTTTATTAAGTGATTAAGTTGCTTCACTACTCTCACGATATCTACTTCTAAGTTACTCATATTGGCAGCTGTTCTTGATCCCAACTTTGGAATATTTACTTCGCCTTCTTTTGCGAAGGAATTTCGAAAAGCTGTCTTTAGTAACTCTGCTTTAAAAGCACTTTTATTCTACATCTACATCTACATCCATACTCCGCAAGCCACCTGACGGTGTGTGGTGGAGGGTACCTTGAGTACCTCTATCGGTTCTCCCTTCTACTCCAGTCTCGTATTGTTCGTGGAAAGAAGGATTGTCGGTATGCCTCTGTGTGGGCTCGAATCTCTCTGATTTTATCCTCATGGTCTCTTCGCGAGATATACGTAGGAGGGAGCAATATACTGCTTGACTCTTCGGTGAAGGTATGTTCTCGAAACTTTGACAAAAGCCCGTACCGAGCTACTGAGCGTCTCTCCTGCAGAGTCTTCCACTGGAGTTTATCTATCATCTCAGTAACGCTTTCGTGATTACTAAATGATCCTGTAACGAAGCGCGCTGCTCTCCGTTGGATCTTCTCTATATCTTCTATCAACCCTATCTGGTACGGATTCCACACTGTTGAGCAGTATTCAAGCAGTGGGCGAACAAGCGTACTGTAACCTACTTCCTTTGTTTTCGGATTGCATTTCCTTAGGATTCTTCCAATGAATCTCAGTCTGGCATCTGCTTTACCGACATTATGTGATCATTCCATTTTAAATCACTCCTAATGCGTACTCCCAGATAATTTATGGTATTAACTGCTTCCAGTTGCTGACCTGCTATTTTGTAGATAAATGATAAAGGATCTATCTTTCTGTGTATTCGCAGCACATTACACTTGTCTACATTGAGATTCAATTGCCATTCCCTGCACCATGCGTCAATTCGCTGCAGATCCTCCTGCATTTCAGTACAATTTTCCATCGTTACAACCTCTCGATACACCACAGCATCATCCGCAAAAAGCCTCAGTGAACTTCCGATGTCATCCACAAGGTCATTTATGTATATTATGAATAGCAACGGTCCTATGACACTCCCCTGCGGCACACCTGAAATCACTCTTACTTCGGAAGACTTCTCTCCATTGAGAATGACATGCTGCGTCCTGTTATCTAGGAACTCCTCAATCCAATCACACAATTGGTCTGATAGTCCATATGCTCTTACTTTGTTCATTAAACGACTGTGGGGAACTGTATCGAACGCCTTGCGGAAGTCATGAAACACGGCATCTACCTGTGAACCCGTGTCTATGGCCCTCTGAGTCTCGTGGACGAATAGCGCGAACTGGGTTTCACATGACCGTCTTTTTCGAAACCCCCTGCTGATTCCTACAGAGTAGATTTCTTGTCTCCAGAAAAGTCATTATACTCGAACACAATACGTGTTCCAAAATTCTACAACTGATCGACGTTAGAGATATAGGTCTACAGTTCTGCACATCTGCTCGGCGTCCCTTCTTGAAAACGGGGATGATCTGTGCCCTTTTCCAATCCTTTGGAACGCTACGCTCTTCTAGAGACCTACGGTACACCGCTGCAAGAAGGGGGGCAAGTTCCTTCGCTTACTCTGTGCAAAATTGAACTGGTATCCCATCAGGTCCAGAGGCCTTTCCTCTTTTGAGCGATTTTAATTGTTTCTCTATCCCTCTGTCGTCTATTTCTATATCTACCATTTTGTCATCTGTGCGACAATCTAGAGAAGGAACTACAGTGCAATCTTCCTCTGTGAAACAACTTTGGAAAAAGACATTTAGTATTTCGGCCTTTGGTCTGTCATCCTCTGTTTCAGTACCATTTTGGTCACAGAGTGTATGGACATTTTGTTTTGACCCACCTACCGCTTTGACATAAGACCAAAATTTCTTAGGATTTTCTGCCAAGTCAGTACATAGAACTTTACTTTCGAATTCATTGAACGCCTCTCGCATAGCCCTCCTCACACTACATTTCGCTTCGCGTAATGATATCGCGGTGAGAAGGCATTGATCGTGTCTTGCCGCTAGCATACTTGACTTGCGACCAGTATTTCTTTGGATTTTCTGCCAGGTTTCGAGACGAAATTTCGTTGTGGAAACGGTTATAAGCACCTCTTATTGAAGTCCGACCTAAATTTCGAGCTTCTGTAAAAGATCGCCACCTTGGGGATTTTGCGTTCATTTAAATTTGGCATGCTTTTTGCGTTGTTTCTGCAACAGTTTTCTGACCTGTTCTCTGTACCATGGGGCATCAGCTCCAAAAATGGCTCTGAGCACTATGGGACTCAACTGCTGAGGTCATTAGTCCCCTAGAACTTAGAACTAGTTAAACCTAACTAACCTAAGGACATCACACACATCCATGCCCGAGGCAGGATTCGAACCTGCGGCCGTAGCGGTCTTGCGGTTCCAGACTGCAGCGCCTTTAAGCGCACGGCCACTTCGGCCGGCCGCATCAGCTCCGTCATTTGTCAATTTATTTAGTAGAAATCTTTCAGTTCCTGTCAATGCTCTTTCTTTGATACCTGTTTTGTAAATAAAACTGCCTTTTCCTGCTGACAATTTATTTATCCCAGACGCGTTTCGCCTTTTTCATGTTCTAAGGCATCATCAGTGGGATGGTTTGCTGATCTGCGTTTCCTCTCATCTGGTCTGGAGGAAACGTAGATCAGCAAATAATACTACTGATGATGCCTTAGAATAATATGCCTGCTGCGGAGGATGACCACACAAACAAACTTGCTATTTCTTTGAATTTACGCGACATCTGGTCTGCACTTACATTGTTAAAATTAAAGGAATTGAGATTGTCTCTTAGGAAGCGAATTTTTATCTCTTTTTTTGAATATATATAGTTTTCGTTCATTTTAGATGGATTGGGGAGTTACGGTATTCAATCTCCCTACGACAACTCTGTGTTCACTAATCCCTGTACACGTTTTGACGCTCGTAGGTCAGAATTATTTGTTGCTAGGAGATCAGGTGTGTTTTTGCAACCGTTTACTATTCGATTGGGCACATGAATTAACTGCTCGAAATAATTTTCAGAGAATGTGTTTAGCACGATTTTGGATGATGCTTTATGCCTACTTCCGGTTTTGAAAGGTATTTTCGCCAACATATCGAGGGTAAATTGAAGTCGCCACCAACTATAGTTGTATGAGCCGGGTACGTGTTTGAAATTAGACTCAAGTTTTCTTTTAACCTTTCAGCAATTGTATCATCTGAGTTGGGAGGTCGGTAAAAGGATCAAATTATTATTTTATTCTGGTTGCCAAGAATGACCTCTATTCATACCAAATCACAGGGACTGTCTGTTTCAGTTTCGCTACAAGATAATCTACTTCTAACGGCAACAAACTCTCCACCGCCAGCTGTATTTAACCTGTCCTTTCTGAACACTGTTAGGTTCTTCGCAAAAATTTTGGCTGAACTTACCTCCGGCTTTAGCCAGCTTTCAGTGTCTACAACTATTTGTGCATCAGTGCTTTCTATTAGCGCATGGAGCTCTGGTACTTAACACAGCTGTTATATCGATGGTTCCTAGATCTACGTTCTGTGTTCGACCTGCACCCTCTGAAAATGAAGCCCTTCTTGTCTTTTACCGGTACTCCCTAAACTGAGAAACCGCCCAGTGCACGCCACACAGTTCCCGCTACCAGGTTAGCCGCCTCCTGCGTGTAATGGACTCCTGACCTGTTTAGTGGAACCAAAAACCCTACCACCCTGTGGTCAAAGTAGAGGAATCTACAGCCTGCGCGGCCGCAGGACCGCCTGACCTCCACTCGGCCGAAAGGCTCCCTCGTAGTACATACATTTTATTGTGCGTAGGAAATCCTTGCAGTAGAATGGAGCCTTGTACTTTTTTCATTGCATATGATTCGTAAATCTCCTTCAACGTACCACCAGAGATATCTGTTCGGGGGCATTCGCTTGCTATGAAACGTAAGTTCCATTGAGATTGGTATCGCTGGTTTAAGTAGAGTATGGTAACGACAGCTAGTGTAAATTTTTACGACTGAGCGAGCACAGAAAATTAAAAATCATGTATGTTGGTACTTGAGCCTAATGATCGATATTTACAGACTTGTTATCGAACTTTGTCAGAGTTTATATACTAATAATTTGTACTTATTATTTCAGAACATTTATTTCCTAATTCTGTTTCCTGTATATTAATTTTCAGGATTAAATTTAAATTCTGTTGGTGGAATTGTAGAGACGGTGCGTGGTTGTAATACGTACACTACTGGCCGTTAAAATTGCTACACGACGAAGATGAAGTGCTACAGAAGCGAAATTTAACCGACAGGAAGAAGATGCTGTGTTATGCAAATGATTAGCTTTTCAGAGCATTCACACAAGTTTGGCGCCGGTGGCGACACCTACAACGTGCTGACATGAGGGAAGTTTCCAACCGATTTCTCATACACAAACAGCAGTTGACCAGTCTGGTGAAACGTTGTTGTGATGCTTCGTGTAAGAAGGAGAAATGCGTACCATCACGTTTCCGACTTTGATAAAGGTCGGATTGTAGCCTATCGGGATAGCGGTTTATCGTACCGCGACACTGCTGCTCGCGTTGGTCGAGAGCAAATGGTTCAAATGGCTCTGAGCACTATGGGACTTAACTTCTGAGGTCATCAGTCCCCTAGAACTTACAACTACTTGGACCTAACTGACCTAAGGACATCACACACATCGATGTCCTAGGCAGGGTTCGAACCTGCGACCGTAGCGGTCGCGCGGTTCCAGACTGTAGCGCCTAGAACCGCACGACCACACCGGCCGGCTGGTCGAGATCCAGTGACTGTTAACAGAATATGGAATCTGTGGGTTCGGAGGATAATACGGAACGCCGTGCTGGATCCCAACGGCCTCGCATCAATGACAGGCATCTTATCCGCATGGCTGTAGCGGATCGTGCAGCCACGTCTCGATCCCTGAGTAAACAGATGGGGACGTTTGCAAGACAACAACCATCTGCACGAACAGTTTGACGACGTTTGCAGCAGCATGGACTATCAGCTCGGAGACCATGGCTGCGGTTACCCCTGACGCTGCATCACAGGCAGGAGCGCCTGCGATGGTGTACTCAACAACGAACGTGGGTGCACGAATGGCAAAACGTAATTTTTTCCGATGAATCCAGGTTCTGTTTACAGCATCATGATGGTCGCATCCGTGTTTGGCGACATCACGGTGAACGCCGTACTGGCGTATCACCTGGCGTGATGGTATGGGGCGCCATTGGTTACACGTCTTGGTCACCTCTTGTTCGCACTGACGACCCGTGGCTCTACCCTTCATTCGATCCCTGCGAAACCCTGCATTCAGCAGGATAACGCGCGACCGCATGTTGAAGGTCCTGTACGGGCCTTTCTGGATACAGAAAATGTCCGAATGCTACCCTGAGCAGCACATTCTCCAGATCTCTCACCAACTGAAAACGTCTGGTCGATGGTGGCCGAGCAACTGGCTCGTCACAATACGCCAATCTACTCTTGATGAACTGTGGTATCGTGTGGAAGCTGCATGGGCAGCTGTACCTGTACACGCCATCCAAGCTTTGTTTGACTCAATGCGCAGGCATATCAAGGCCGTTATTACGGCCCGAGGTGGTTGTTCTGGGTACTAAATTCTCAGGATCTATGAACCCAAATTGCGTGAAAATGTAATCACATGTCACTTCTAGTATAATATATTTGTCCAATGAATACCCGTTTATCATCTGCATTTCTTCTTGGTGTAGCAATTTTAATGGCCGGTAATGTAACACACACTGCTCCACAAAAGTTGAGGACGAGGTATATAAAGTAACGTAACGTATTAACTATCCAGTGGAAATGAATGAAAGTCGGGAGGATGTTTCCAGAGATCTCTCACTCGTGCAGATAAAGCTGGGCGTCACATCGCGTGAGGTTAGCGTGGCTATAGCGCCAAATGGTTCTGGCCCCGCAGCACAAGGCCCGGAGACAACATTTAGACTTCACACGAGTCAGAATCATTGGAAAACTGGAGGAATTACCAAGTGTGAACTCTAGAGGAGGTGTTTAGCATTGCTTACCACATTGTCACGGGCACTGCTGGACGAGAGGAGGTGATCGACCACGGCCTACTACAGCAGCAGATGGCTGCTACGTTGTGCAGCAGGCAAGAAGGGACTCACGTCAAACACCGGGTGCAAGTGCAGCCGCATTTAACAGGAATGGTCTCTCACTATACACAATGCCACGACGACTGCGTGGGGGTGGTCTCATTTCCCAGTGACCAGTAAATTGTGTTCCGTGGACACCTCCAGGCCCGTGATACCGTTTGTTGTGGTGCCAAGAGCACAGTGACTGGACCAACAAGGATTGAGGGAATCTGCACACATGGGACTAGTGATTCTGGATGTACCCTCTGAGCCATGCACGGCTCGTGTTCATCCCATTAATTGTTTGTCATCTTCCATTACGGTAGTGACGCCTCGTTTTCTTATTCCATTTACTGGCGTCACTAACTTCCTGCTTACTTGCCCGAGAGTGGCAGAGAAGCGCGTATCGATAAGCGCACTGTCGTACCGTCTCTAGAGCGACCAATAGTATTTCCGGGTCGTCGTGTGTCGGGTAGTCAGTGAGTGGGAGACGCACCAGCAGTGCAGTCGCGACGGAGCAGCAGCTGCGGACGGACCAGCAGTCCACTCGGTCGGTTGGCGTGGAGCAGCAAGCTAGCCACCGTCGTGCGAAGTCAGGCTGCAGCTGCTGGAGGCGTGCACGCGAGGTTGGAGTGTGAGGTGCTGCTTGCAAGTGCTACAAAGTTTGTCGCCCCCGATCTCGGACATGAAAGTTGAGTCCTCACTTACTATCGAGCCTCAACTGTTTATATTTCGTCGTTTGATCCTGGTTGTCGCTTTTGGGACATTCCCACAAGCAACAACATGTGTGTATTTAAGTTGGCTAAGATTCCAGCCATCTTCCTGTGAAATTTAACTTATCTTAATAATTCCCTGTTGCGGAAGTTCACCAGCTGTATCTTCTGACTTGTGGCCGTTGACGTCGGCTATCTGTCAGTTGGGTTGCCTCCAGATTAAGAAGTCGTTGGACAGGCTGCCTGTCTCACCTAAACGGGCGTTAGTGTTACAATCCCATTCCGACCCTTGGAAACTTCTGAGCGCCGTTCCTTGTGTGTTATGTAGTAATTTCCCTGTTTTGATTTTAGTTATTTGGTTGATGTGTGGCTTTCAGCCAAGTATCGATATCTCTTAAATTAATGTCCTTGTCTTGCCCTTAAGGTGTGCAATTGTTATTCTTTATTTTATATGAAATGTTTTAAGATAAAGCCTTCTGCCCTTTAAAACTGATACTTTTCTTCTAGGGCTTAAGCCGTTAAATTATTTGTCGGTGAATGGCCTTCAGCCGAGTTTTAACATCTCTTAAATTAATCTTCTTCTCTTGCCCTTAAGGCATAAGATTGTTATGATTATCAATGGGGCCTTCAGCCCAATTTGCATGAAATGTTTTAAGATAAGACTTCCTGCCTTTTGATTGAAACTCCTCTTATTGCTTAATATGCGACCTCCAGCCTAGTTCCATTAACATTAAATTGCTAAGGCCTTCAGCCGATGAGATTGAAATGGTTCAAATGGCTCTGAGCACTATGCGACTTAACTTCTGAGGTCATCAGTCGCCTAGAACTTAGAATTAATTAAACCTAACTAACCTAAGGACGTCACACACATCCATGCCCGAGGCAGGATTCGAACCTGCGACCGTAGTGGTCGCTCGGGTCCAGACTGTAGCTTCTAGAACCGCACGGCCACTCCGGCCGGCCGATTAGATTGAAGATTTAGAAAATATTCTTGGGCGAAACCTCCAGAAGAACCTAGTATTTCAGTTTTGTTTGAGCCTTGTGTCTTGGGATTTTGAATGTGGCCTTCAGCCGATCTAAAGTTAATAAAAGGAGGTCGATTAAAGTTTTGAGTGTTTTACATCATTCTTGTAACATTGTGTGTTGATAAATAAAGCTTGTATGTTGAGTGCAACTGACAGCAACTCATTTTGGCCCCTTTCCACAACCTAATCCGCTCTGTCCTGCTACATTAAATGAACCCAGGAACTTTCCCGAACATGATGGTTTTGGTGGTCCAGTTCTTACGGTGTGGGGAGTTACAGTGTTGCTTGGGCATACAGACGTCCAGATCTTTGAACACGGTGCACTCAACGGGCAACGCTACTGTGACATTCTACTCCTTCCTCACAGCTTGTTTTCAGGGGTGCACTAGGCTTTGATTTTAATTTTATGGATCGCAGTGGACGACTATATCGAACGGCGCAGGTGGAACAGTTCTTGGAACGAGAGAATATTCGGTGCAATGACTACCCGTCGTCCGAGTTAAGTACCAAGGACCACCCGCGTGTTTCGTACGAGACACGTCTTGCAAGCACGCCCGCATGCACCAAGGAGCATCGAATAGTTGCCAACCGCGCTGTTGGAGGAATGGAATATACTACGGCAAAAACTCGTTACCAACCTTGCTGAGCATGCTCTGCAGTCCATTGTGATCACGTGCCATGTATCGCGCCTTTTTTAATGTTCAGGGCACTATCGGGAATCGTGATGACTTCAGAGTAAGTATTGTGTTTGAATAAGAGTGTCATTTCTTTAGTTCTGTTCATATCATCGCTTTGCCTCCTGTACTGTACTCTACCATTCCCTTCTACGTATGCTCCAAGATTCGTCCAGCTATGTTACTTGGCAGTGTTTTTTTTTTTTTTTTTTTTTTTTTTTTTGTCATCAGTCGTCTTCTGACTGCTTTCATGCTGCCTGCCACGAATTCCTCTCCTGTGCCAACTTCTTCATCTCAGAGTAGCACTTGCAACCTGCGTCCTCAATTATTTGCTGGATGTATTCCAATCTCTGTCTTCCTCTGCAGTTTTTGCCCTCTACAGCTCCCTCTAGTACCAAGGAAATCGTTTCCAGATATCTTAACAGATGTTCCATCATCCTGTCTCTTCTCGTTATCAGCATTTTCCAGACATTCCTTTCCTCTTCGACTCTGCGCAGAATCTCCTCATTCCTTATCTTATCAGTCCAGCTAATTTTCAACACTCGTCTGTAACACCACATTTCAAATGCTTCGACTCTCTGCTATTCCGGTTTTATCACAGTCCATGTTTAACTACTATACAATGCTGTGCTCCAAACGTACATTCTCAGATAGTTCTTCCTCATTAAGGCCCATGTTTGATAGAAGTAGATTTCTCTTGGCCAGGAATGCTCTTTTTTCAAATGCTAGTATACTTTTGATGTCCTCCTTGCTACGTCCGTCATTGGTTATTTTGCTGCCTAGGTAGCAGAATTCCTTAACTACATCTACTTCGTGACTGGCATTCCTGATATTAAGGTTCTCGCTGTTCTCACTTTGATACATCTCATTACTTTTGTCTTTCTTCGATTTATTCTCAATCCACATTCTATACTAATTAGTCTGTTCATTCCATTCAGCAGATCGTGTATTCTTCTTCACTTTCACTTAGGATAGCAATGTCATCAGCGAATAGTATCATTGATATCCTTTCGCCTTGAATTTTAATTCCACTTCTGAACCTTCCTTTTATTTGCATCATTGCTTCTTGGATGTACAGATTAAATAATAGTTGCGAAAGACTACATTCCTGTCTTACACCCTTTTTAATCCGAGCACTTCGCTCTTGACCGCCCACTCTTACAACTCCCTTTTGGCGCTTGACATATTGTATATTACCCATCTCTTTCTATGTATTACCCCTCTTTTCCTCAGAATTTCAAATTTCGTGCACCATTTTACATTGTAGAACATTTCCAGGTCGACAAATTCTATCAACGTGTCTTGATTTTTCTTTAGCCTCTCTCCCATTATCATCCACTATTGCCTTTCTGGTGCCATTACTTTTCTAAAAGTCAAACTGATCGTCATCGAACACGTTCTCAATTTTCTTTTTCATTCTGCTGTATATCTGTTTTTCACTGTCTAAGCAACTTGGATGCATGAGCTGTTAAGGTGACCGCGCAATAATTCTCGTACTTGGCAGTGATGCATCATACTTTCGTCCATAAGTTTTGCTCATCAGTTCACTTGATGCTGGAACATTTTAGTGATCTGATTGAAGGTTGTGACAGAAATCATTGGAGGTTATAAACCCGTAAGTCATCATATATGTATAATTTAAATTACTTAAGATACTATTGACAGCATGAGTCGTGCATATGCTGTTATTTATATATATTTGACGATGCTGGCTCTGATTTTGCATTTAACATTTGACGATGCCACTATGGTTGCAGTACATTAGGACAATGTTTTTACAAAACACAGATCTGAAGATGGTCATTACAGACCAAAACCGGTAATCTGTCAATAAAAAGTTTGTGACCATAGACGTAAATTAAAGGAAATTTATACTGAAGATACTTATAGTGGATAGTGCTTGGGGGTTAACAGTCCACCTGGCTGTGTCAGAATCACGAACTATGCGTTTCAGACGTGTACAAAAATGTTTTCAATTATTTTATTTAATACTAAAATATTTAGAAGTCAACGGTTTTGAATTGAACTCTATTAACAGTATCAACCGGCAATTATCAGTAATGGTGTTACTTAAAAATATTTATTCGTGAAACGAACACGCACAAGCCACGGACTTTCGAAATTAAAAAAAAAGTTCGTTGTAGTTACAAAACATTTGTGTACGTCAGTAATTTCTTATATCTGATGCAAAGGCAGGACAGTTTGTGACCTTTTCCTCCTTTTACTATACGAGTCACTGTCTCCGATGAAGAACGTTTCTAAAAGCTTACATCGAATCCAAAAGTGCTGAAGATGGTGTCTGCACATCCAGTAAGATGTCGGCGTAGTGTACATGCTGAAGATAACGAAGATTCTGCCGCCGTAGTGGGAGACTCAAAGCGGAGTTATATTGAACTCTAGTGGTGTTTCAGTACTTTCACTTTGTTTTCTCGTCCCAAACCGTTTTCAGATGCTTTTAGAAAGTTCTCCTTTTTTGTGCAGTTGCATCTCAAATATAATTTTGACACAAACGCTATACTGTTCTGATGTACTCAGCTACACATACATGTAACTGACATATTGTGAGTTTTAATTAATAAGCGTTTTAGAACTTCAGTTACAAGGAATACAATTATCCTGGATCAGATGTTCCGTCTACCCGTGTACTACTGGTAGCTTCTTTAAAAACAAAACTTGTAAAACATATAAAAGCAACTCAACAAAGGAAGATAGCTTATGAAAAACTCAAACAGACTGAACTAACAAGTGAAGATAGCAAGGACATCAAAATAGTGTCAATGAAACCTCTGATTGACCAAGAAAACTGTATCAGAGTACGGGAAGAGATGAAAAACATCATGCTAACCACTGATCGAGAAAAAATAGGATATAAAACAAGAGATCGAAAACAGAAATGGATGACTGATGATATTCTTTCACTGATGGATGAACGGCGAAGGTACAAAGGCCAGTTAGACCAAATTAAGTAAAATAATATCCAGAAACTCAAAAGATCAAAGATTAGAGCAGCAAAAAATGAATGGGTACAACATGAATGTGAAGAAATTGAAAGCTTGTAAGCTTCACATGATGATTTTAATTGACATAAAAAGTTAAAAGAAACTGCTGGCATATATAGAACAAGAAACATCCGCTTATTAGCCTACAAAAATAAAAAAAAAAGTTCTAGCTACCATTGAGAAGAAAGAGATATGGAAAGAGTACACTAAGAACCTCTTTTAAGATGATGGGCCAAATGTTGAGCTTTCTAGGAACAACAATTTAACCGGACCTCCAATCATGAACGAAGAAATCGGAAAAGCCATCAGAAACTCAAAAACCAATAAAGCTATAGGGTCTAATGAAATTTCAATCGAACTTATTAAACTCCTTGATGAAGAAGGTATCAAAGTCATACAAAAACTGTTTAACAAAATTTACGACACTGTACATTACCCTGCCGAATGGCTATTATCAACTTTCATTCCCTTACCAAAGAAGAGGAATGTGAGAAGACGTGAAGATCACAAACTCATTAGTCTTATGAGCCATTCTCTGAAAATATTTCTGAGAGTCATACATCAAAGGCTATACGAAAAATGTGAGGAATTCATTAGTGAGTCACAGTTTGGATTTAGGAAAGGTTTAGGTACAAGAGAAGCAATAGTCGCACTACAAGTTCTAGTACAAAACTGCTATGATCAGGGTAAAACTGTAGGCCTCTGTTTTATTGACTTCGAAAAAGCATTCGATAGAGTAAAACATCATAAACTCATGAAAATTCTCAAAAGAATTGATATAGATGAGAAAGATATCCGCTGTATACAGAATTCATTTTGGAATCAAACAGTGCAGGTTAAATTTGATAATAAGGTCCGAGATTTTGTCAGTATATGTAGAGGAGTCCGACAAGGATGCATACTGCACCCCTGTTATTTAACTTATACTCTGAGAGTATTTTTCAAGAGGCACTTGATGTAAAAAAAGACATAAAGGTTAACGGAGTGTACAGCAACAACATTCGCTATGCTGATTAGACGTTATTGGTAGTTGATAATTTAGATTACCTTCAACAACTCGTCAACACAGTAGGAGATTACAGCAGTACTCTAAGTGTGAATATTAACATGAAAAAGACTAATTTTATGATTGTCACACGAGAGTCTGATTCATGTAAAGACGCAAATCTACGATATCAAGAGTCTGTAATACAAAGAGTCAACAAGTTAAAATACCTCGGAACCTGGCTTCGTGAAGACTGGCGAACAGCCATGGAGATAAAATGTCGCATAGAGGACGCCCGAAACACCTTCGTAAAACTTAAAAATATTCTTACAAGCACGGACCTGGTCGTAAACCTTAGAGCCCGATTTGTAAAACGCTTCATCTGGTCCGTGCTTCTATATGGCTCCGAAAGATGGACACTAAATATAACAACAACGAAGACGTTAGAGGCCTTTGAAATGTGGATTTATCGCAGAATGCTTAAAATACTGTGGACTGCAAAAATAACCAACACCGAAGAATTAGAACGAATGAACAAGCAGCGAGAAATGTTGACAGTGCTTAAAAGAAGCAAAACTGCATACCTAGGACATATAGTGCGGAACACCAAATATATGCTTCTGCAGTTAATAATAGAAGGGAAGATTGAAGGAAAAAGAAGACAAGGGCGAAGAAGAACATCCTGGTTGGACAATATAAAGCAGTGGACAGGACTGCAAAGCGTAGACCAACTATTACACACTGCGGTTCACAAAAGAAAGATGCAACATGTGGCCGTCAACATCCATTAATGAATAAGCAGCAGCAGCAGAAGAAGAAGAATCGACTTGTTTGCGTAATAATGGATTTCATTGTTTTCTGCTTCGTTTTTGATAAAAACAATGAGACAGGAGGGCAACATAGTTTCTTGTCATAGCTATATTAATTACAGAGACATCTTTATCAATTTAGCTCTTTCAAATGGAACTATGATAATTTCTTTTCTTTGTATTGTAATTTAAAAAGAGACGAAATCAACGGTGTTTCACTCTTCAAAATCCGATTAGTAATTTCAGAGAAATCCATATATATTACAAAAATTTATGTACTTATGCGTGTGTGTGTGTTTTCCACATCTCTCCCTAAACCGCTGGACCGATTTCAAGCAAAAGTGGTACAGATATCCCTTACTGTCGGGCAACAGTCGCTACGGGGGTAGCAACCACCATTTATCATAGTCCAAGAGATATAACGTCATAAACCATGAGATGAGTGAAAAACTACCGCATCATGCATGACGTTTAAATTTATTACTTCTTTGCTACTAACTCGAATCGCAAAATATTTCTCAGATAGTATCCAAATATGGAGCTGAATGTAACTACACAAACATATCATTATACGACACATAGTTCAAGAGATACGACATCATAAACACTGAGACGCGTGAAAAAAATGCCGATCCTGTATGACGTATTAATGCATTTATTGTTTACTCTTATTCCTACAGTCTAGTCAGGTTAGGGGAATCCTTGACACGTGGCAGCGCTTTTGATAGCTTTCAACTGCGAAGTGCAAACGTTTGTAGGCGTAAACAAAGGCCGTGTACAGAGCTATGGAAAGGCGGTCCCATACAGATGTTTACAAAATCGCGTTGTAGACACGCGAAGCAGCTGCACCCAGCACACAGAAACCTTCCAGGATCATCTCACACCGAGTCTACTGCAGGAGTACATATAAGGTTTCGTTTGTAACAGAAAATTGGCGAAATGAATACCCGAGAAATGCCGGTTGGTCAGCTAGTTATGTTTATAACTAAGGATTTATCTGTTTTTGACATGAAATCAGTTTTTGATGTTGTTGAGCAACAGTCATACAGTGTTTTTTAAAGGAACACACCGCCATTTGACTGCTTTGTTGTTTATTTAAGTACAACCTAGGTTTCGGCCTTTTATGTCATTTTCAAGCATTTTATTTCATGTCTTTTACATATATTGCAGTACACTTAACATGTTGTCAGGCTCAAAGTTGGCCATAAACTAAGAATTAATGTGCAATTTTTTTCTTAATTTATGGCCAACTTTGAGCTTGACAATATGTTAAGTGTGCTGCAGTATTCGTTAAGGACATAAAATCAAATGCTTCAAAATGACATAAGATTCTGAAACCTAGGTTGTATATAAATAAACAGTAAAACAATCAAATAGCGGTGTGTTTTCCTTTAAAAAGTAACAAGAAATCGAGTACAGCCTAACTGGGAATTTTATTTTGTTTTAGGAAACTGTCGCATCAGACTCATGGTGCGTTCTATCTTGAAACAGCAAAGAGAGTCTACCTACTATAGCGGAGCAGTGGAGAAAAGTTCAATTTAAAACATAGTAAAGATACTTAAGTACCATTGTCGCTCGATCGGTACACCAACTGGAAGACCAAGGACATATCACCTAAGGATGATTCGCCAATTATCTACGGTAATAGTTCTGCTCTTGTTTCTACGAGATCCTTGATAAAAAGGTGAAAGTAAAAATCGAATGAATTTGTAAAACAGAAAACTGAGGTATAAGGACTGTTAAATAATAACTTCGTGTTATGAATTCAATGTCAAGATAAACACTTACATTGCAAAATTGCATCAGAAGAGATAAAAAGCAAAGCACAAAAAAACGTGGTCATAAACACTTACTTAAAATTTCATTTGTGGCATCAAATGTTTCAAATTCCCTCCGTCTATTGCAATACACGTTTGAAGCCGCGGGTTCAATGAATTCTGGCCAGCTTGAAAAGATTCCTTCGATGTCATTGCACAGCTGTAACAACGGAATACCTTAAATCATCTTTGGTCGTCGGAAGCTTAACATCAGCTTCATCTTTAAGTTGACGGCAAACAAAAAATTTCAGTGGCGTCGAATCAGACGAACGCACAGGTCAGCTGATAACGCCTTCACGTTCTACCCAGCAACCAGGGAAAAGACGGGTGGGCGCTTTCCTAGCTACAAGCGAGTAGAGAGCCGGGCATCCATACTGCTGGTACCACCTACATACACGTATTTCAAGTTGTACTTCCTCTACCAGAGCGAGTAAAATTTCGGCAAGAAATTGTGCGCGTCTTTTATACATTAAGGATTCTTAAATGAAGCAAGAACTGATCACGTAGTCTTCAATAATTCCGCACCAACAGCTCACACTCCACTGCCTCTGCGACCAATCTACCTCCACCAGCACGGATTCTCATTGGTCCAATAACGCATTTTTTTACTTTCAACTTTCAACGAATCGTAATGGTAGCTGCATTGGTAAAGAAAATTCTTTGAAGAAGAACCTATCATTCTGTCGCATTAGAACCGAGCGACGTACTTAGATGTGTCTTCTGAAATACTGTTAGTTAATCTGCCGGTGAAGTGATTTGATAAAGATGGAAATAGTTTGCGTACAAAATGGTAACGACAATAGGCTAGGCACTCTCAGTTTCTCTGGAGTTATCTTGTATATTATGAGCAACAGCTTCAAATATCTATTTCATTTGCCCTGCTCATTGCAGGCATGCTACTTATTCTCTGTGTAGTACCACACTCCCCTTAAAGTATAAATTATTTGTACATTCGCTGAATTGTCATTCTTGTTGGACACCGTCTGTCGGGATATCTTTTTGCCTTCATTCTGCATTCTGCATCAAGTTTCTTTTTGTTTGTGAAAAACATTTATTTTTCAAATTAATTAGAAGTTGACACAATTGAACAATACATGGTCACTTTCTTCTTATTTTAAAAGGAGTAAGATGCAGCCTTTACCCTTATGGCGTTTATTGCTGTGATCGGTTGGGTATACGTTTAGGGTAGGTGGTTTATTTGGCTTGCAACTCGTTAGCGGTAACTACTGTCTATTAAACTCTAATGTGGTAATTTACTTTAGGTCTGATCCTACTATCTGCTTAGTAGGGCCCCCGGTCGCTTGTAGCGGTCTCTCTCCTCTGTGCCTGTTTTGTGCTGGTATTGCGGCGCTGCATCAGACCGTTTTCTCCATGTCTGACATGATGTATTTACTTATTTGAGTGTGAAATCATGAACCTCTACGTAAGGAGGCAATCTGTTTCATTTACATAACAGATGAATCCTAAGTTCTGAGCACCGTAATTACTCCGAAAGTCGCAATCGGATTCTGAAGCGTGAAACGCCACTGTCTCTTTTAGAGCTACGATACTGCCGGCAGAAATTACCATAGTTACATTTCAAAAAGCGATACTGATATCTCTGCAATTAATACGTCTACGAAAAGAGACTATATGTCGTTTAGTAAGGATTTTCTCATTATTCATCAGAGTGAAAACAGAATTATGTGTTAATAACGATTGTAGAACTGTTAGAAGTGTAGGTATACATAATTTACAGAAGATAACAAGACAGTATTTGTGAAATTTTGATTGACAAGAGTAGATGTTGTCCTCGGCAGCCCTGGAACATCAGTACTTTCGTTATAATGAGTGATGATAAGAAAGTAAGCTAGTAATTTGTAAATACGGCGTGATTCAGTTGCCCCTACTTAAGGGTTTTATGCAAGCAGCAACGCCTACGAAAACCAAGCACAAAATTTCCAAAGTGTCTCGCTCGCTACTCGAAAACTATCAATCCTACAGAAAAAAAACACAGCCTTCCGAAATATTTCACAAAAGATGACGAAGTAAATATTCCAGAATTCGAATCAAGAACAGCTGCCAACATGAATAATGTAGAAGTAAATACTCTCGGAGTAGTGAAGCAACTTAAATCACTTAATAAAAGCAAGTATTCTGGTTCAGGCTGTATACCATTGAGGTTCCTTTCAGAGTATGCTGATGCAAAAGCTCGATACTTAACAATTATATACAACCGTTCGCTCGACGAAAGATCTGTACCCAAAGACTGGAAAGTTGCACAATCACACCAATATTCAAGAAAGGTAGTAGGAGAAATCCACTTAATTACAGGCCCATATCAACAACGTCGATATGCAGCCGGATTTTGGAACATATATTGTGTTCGAACATTATGAGTTACCTCGACGAAAATGGTCTATTGACACACAGTCAAAACGCATTTAGAGAACATCGTTCTTGTGAGACACAACTAGCTCTTTACTCGCTTTAAGTATTGAGTGTTATTGACAAGGGATTCCAGATTAATTTCGTATTTCTGGAATTCCGGAAGGCTTCTGACACTGCACCACACAAGCGGCTTGTAGTGAAATTGCGTGCTTATGGAATATCGTCTCAGTTATGTGACTGGATTCATGATTTCCTGTCAGAGAGGTCACAGTTCGTAGTAACTGACGGAAAGTCATCGAGTAAAACAGAAGTGATTTCTGGCGTTCCGCAAGGTAGTGTTATAGGCCCTTTGCTGTTCCTTATCTATCGGGAGCCGCACGAACCGTGGCAAGGCGCCTCAGACCGCGAGGCTACCCAGCGCGGTTTGCAGATGACGCTGTCGTTTATCGACTAATAAAGTCATGAGACGATCAAAAATTGCAAAACGATTTAGAAAAGTTATCTGTATGGTGCAAAAATTGGCAGTTGGCCCTAAATAACGAAGGGAGTGAAGTCATCCACATGAGTGTTAAAATGAATCCTTTAAACTTCGATTACACGATAAGTCAGTCAAAACTAAAGTCCGTAAATTCAACTAAATACCTAGGAAATGCAGCTACGAACAACTTAAATTAGATGGAACACACAGAAAATTTTGTGGGGAAGGCTAACCAAACACTACGTTTTATTGTCAGGGTACTTCAAAAATATAACAGATCTACTAAGGAGGCTGCCTACACTACGTTTGTCCGTCGGTGTGGGATCCCTACCAGATAGGATTGACTGAGTAGATCGAAAAAGTTCAAAGAAGAGCAGCACGTTTTGTATTATCGCGAAATAGGGGAAAGAGTGTCCCTGAAACGATACAGGATTTGGGGTGGACATCTTTAAAATGAAGGGGTTTTTCGTTGCGGCGGAATCTTCTTGTGAAGTTCCCCTCACCAACTTTCTCCTCCGAATGCAAAAAAATTGAGTCGACACCGATCTACATAGGGAGAAACGATCAGTGTTATAAAATAAGGGAAATCATAACTCTTACGGGAAGATAGAGGTGTTCGTTCTTTCCACGCGCTGTACAAGAATGGAACAATAAAGAATTGTGAAGGTGGTTCGATAAACCCTCTGGCAGGCATTTAAATGTGATTTTAAGCATATCCATGTAGATGTAGATCTTTTTCTAGGAAATTTATTGTAGTTACATTTTGTACTGGGATACGATTTCGCTGGACGCCACGGTTTCCGAGTAATTCAAGGAAAACTCGATTGAAGGTCATTTTTGTACGTTTTTCTCGAATAATTCGAAAACATCGGCTTCTAGCGAAAACGTATCTCAGTAAGAAATTTAAGTACGTTAAGTTTCCTGAAAAAGGTCCTGTTCATTTATTCTGTAGGACTAACAATTTGCACATAGCGAGCGAGAGAACGTGAACCTATTGCGCGTAGTATTTCAAGGCGTTGTGGGTTGCAAAAATCTTTAAGTAGGGGCAGCTGAATCACTTTGCATAGGGCTATATAGTGATATAGATATGTTTGTGTGTATGTAAAATGTACGCATCGCCATTAATATAAGTATATAATGAGAGTGTTTTTATTATTTTGCCATTAGGTCTTAGTTACATAATGGCAAATACTACATTTTTTTCTTTTTTGTAAATTATTTATTGCACGATATTAACATTGTTCTAAAAACAAAGTTTTTGGCCTTGGCTTCTTTTGCGAGGACTCAAAGATTTTGTGGATTTGTTACACGTCACATGAGCAACTTTGAGTGTTTACACTTGCGCTTCATTTGTCGTCATTTCGTTAACATTTTTTAGTGGGAATCGCAATATTTTGAATTGAAAAGGCACGACGTCTCTCTCTTTGCTGTAGAACATTTATATGACGCCTTATTTGTGAGTCTTCGAGCGTCTCAGGCGCTACAACAGACACGTGACTCTTGGAGTATAAAACGGGAAGGGCTTGTGCCTGTTTAATGTCTCTTAAGACCGCATGAAATTCTGCATCTAAGTTTCCGCAGGTCTGAGATTGATCAGAGGTTTGTCGGTTTCGATTAATTTTCGGAGATCCAGCTCTCCAGAACTATGCGTTAAATCTGACTTATGTTTGCGAGGCGTATCGTAAAATAATATAAATAATATGTTTCTTACTGCATTCTCGAAGATTTTGGAGCTTACAGTCGGATGTTGCATCGTATCTTCACAATATTTTGCTTTAAAAACTCCGTCATGTAGCGTACGAATTCTGTTTAAATTTTTTTTTGAAACTGAGCGCACTAGTAAACATTTTATTCGCACTGTCACGGAATAACTTATAAACATTCCGAATGGTGAACCTGACGGAAACAAGACGTCCATCACATACTTCACCCTTTTATGGACAGATTTTTGTCCTTAACTTTCTAAAGCAACCTACGTTTTCCTCAGGGTTGAAGCTATCTCCACCCCAAATGCCATCGAAATCGGTTCAGCGGTTTAGTCGTCAGCACGTAGCAGAAACAGTATACCAGTCCGGATTATATACTCGTAGATTGTAGAGATTCCTAAACTGAGTATTCTGAAATGAGGAACATGTGGCCGGAAGTGAATATTTCAGCGCGCGACTGCTTTTGTAAGTACCTCTGGTTGCCCGCCCGGCTAGCCGCGCTGTCTAACGTGCTGCTTGCCGAGCGAGAAGGCGTACCGGTCCCCGACACGAATCCGCCCGGCGGATTAGTGTCAATGTTCGGTGCGCCGGCAAGCGAGTGGATGGTTTCTAGGTGGTTTTCTATCTGCCTCGGCGAATGTGGGCTGGTTACCCTTATTCCGCCTCAGTTACAATATGTCTGCGATTGCTGCGCAAAGACTGTCTCCATGTACGAGTACACCATAATTAATCTTGTATGAAACGTTTCCGCGGGCAGGGGGGGGGGGGGGGGGGGGGATGGGGTCCACTGGGGGCCGAACCGCACAATAATCGTGGGTTCGGTGTGGGACGGAGGTGGGGTGGGTGAACTGCTGTGACCTGTTGTGGGGTTGTGAACCACTACTGAGGTCTACCGCGGAACGAAGCCTCTCCGTCGTTTCTAGGTCCCCAGTTCAATAGACAAACACACACACACACACACACACACACACACACAAACACATACAAACACACACACACACCGCCGGCCGGTGTGGCCAAGCGGTTCTAGGCGCTTCAGTCTGGAACCGCGCGACCGCTATGGTCGCAGGTTCGAATCCTGCCTCGGGCATGAATGTGTGTGATGTCCTTAGGTTTAAGTAGCTCTAAGTTCTAGGGGACTGATGACCTCAGATGTTAAGTCCCATAGTGCTCAGAGCCATTTGAACACACACACACCTCTGGTTTAGCGATGCTGCGACGGTAACTCAGCGTGTTCGGTCATAAAGCTGTCTGTTCCTTGTAATAAAAATGACAGACGGAAGGGATCGACGATGAACTTCAAAAAGGCCATAGATACCGCAATAAGGAATAGCTCAGTAGGCAGTACTGTTGATGAGAAATGTACATCTCTAAAAAGAGAAATCACAGAAGTTGGAAAGAAAAACGTAGGTACAAAGAAGGTAATTGGAAAGGAACCACAGGTAACAAAAGAAGTACTGCAGCTGATCGATAAAAGAGGGAAGTAGAAAAATGTTCAGGGAAACTCAGGAATATAGAAATACAGGTCACTGAGGCATGAAATAAATAGGAAGTGCAGGGGTGCTACGAAGAAATGGCTGCACGGAAAATGTGAAGAAATCGAAAAAGAAATGATTGCCGGAAGTACTGACTCAGAATACAGAAAAGACAAAATAGCTTTCTTGAAATTAAAAGCAAGGGTAGTAGCATTAAGAGTGCAACGGGAATTCCACTGTTAACTGGAGAGGAGAGAGGAGATATGTGGAAAGAGGACATTGAAGGCCTCTATGAGGGGGAAGATTTGTCTAATGTGGTAGAAGAAGAAACAGGAGTCGATTTAGAAGAGATAGGGGATCAAGTATCAGAATTTATGAGAGATTTGGAGGATTTAAGATCAAATAAGACAGTAGAGAAAGCTAACATACCATCAGAAATTCTAAAATAATTGGTGAAAGTTGGAACAAAATGACTATTCACTTTGGTGTGTACAATGTATGAGTCTGGCGACATACCATCTGACTTTCAGAAAAATATCATCCACACAATTCCGAAGACTGCAAGAGCCAACAAGTCAGATAATTGTCGCACAGTCGCCTTAACAGCTCACGCATCCAAGTTGCTTATAAGAATAATATACAGAAGAATGGATAAGAAAATTGAGGATATGTTAAATGACGATCAGTTTTGCGTTAGGAAAGGTAAAGGCAGCAGAGAAGCAATTGTGACGTTGTGGGTGAAGCAAGACTAAAGAAAAATCAAAACACGTTCATAGGATTTGTCGACCTGGAAAAAGCATTCGACAATGTAAAATGGTGCAAGATTTTCGAAATTCTGAGAATAATAGGGGTAAGCTATAGGGAGAGGAGGGCAATATACAATATGTACAAGAGCCAAGAGGAAAGAAGAAGACTGGACGACCAGGAACGAAGTGTTCGGATTGAAAAGGGTGTAAGACAGGCGTGCTAGCGTACGTCTTCGCCAGCATACCGGACGGCATTAGAAAACATTGCTTAGCAGGCGCTGGACTTGGTGTTACTACGGCAAGAGAAGACCAAGACAAATCCCCAGGCTACGCGCCGGAAACGCCCCTGGGCAGCGTGCATGAAGGTCGCCGACCGTGCTGTCTCAGTCTCTCAACCTCAGTGCGTCACATCGGGACTCAGTTAGTATTGCACCTCAATACGTCGCACTGTGCTTTAGTCTTCCACAGTGATAGTCGTCGCATCGCACCTTAGCTAGCTGTCACGGAACGTTAGTCATTGTATGTGGTTGTGACGTGGACACGGACAAGATTCAAGAATTCGTACGTTATTTGATTGCTGTTATCCACAGAACTTCAGATAAGACGTTATTGAAATTAAGTACTCAATTGGTTCCTATAATAAAGTGTATTTTAACTACGTGAGCATTTTGTGTTGTAGTGAGATGAAACCGGCCACCCACCTAGCAAAACACCCTCTCCTCATCCAGCCAGGAACACATTAGCCTCGCGGGGTAGACGTGCGGTCTCGGGCATCTTGTTACGGTTCGCGCGGCTCCCACCCCCGTCGGAGATTCGAGTCCTCCCTCTGGCATCTCTGTGTATGTTGTGATTAGGATAAGTTAGTTTAAGCTAGATTAAGTAGTGCGTAAGACTAGGGACCGATGACCTAAGCAGTCTGGTCCCATAGTGCTTACCACAAATTTTTAAATTTTTCCATAAAACATTACAAGAGGGCACAACCAGAGCAACAGGGATGTAGTCTTTCGTCCTTACTCTTCAATCGGTACAACGAAGAAGCAATGATGGAAATAAAAGAAAGTTTCAGGAGTGAAATTAATATTCAAGGTGAAAGGATATCAGTGATACGACTAGCTGATGACAGTGCTATCCTGAGTGAAAGTAAAGAAGAATTACATGATCTGCTGAATGGAATAAACACCGTAATGAGTACTGAATATGGACTGAGAGTAAATCGAAGAAAGATGAAAATGGTGAGAAGTAGCAGAAATAAGAACAGCGAGAAATTTAACATCAGGGTTGATGGCCACGACGTGGATGAAGCTAAGGCATTCTACTACCTAGGCAGCAAAGTAACCAATGATAGGCGGAGCAAGGAGAACATAAAAAGCAGACTAGCAGTGCCAAAAATGGCAATTCTGGCCAAGAGAAGTCTAGTAGTAACAAACATAGGCCCTAATTTGAGGAAGGAGTTTCTGAGTATGTACGTTTGGAGCACAGTATTGTATGGTAGTGAAATATGGACTGTGGGAAAACCGGGACAGAAGAGAATCGAACCATTTGAGATGTGGTGCTACAGACGAATGTTGAAAATTAGGTGGAGTGATAAGGTGAGGAAGAAAGAGGTTATGCGCAGAATCGTAGAGGAAAATAATATGTGGAAGACAATGACAAGCAGAAGGGACAGGATGATAGTACATACGTTAAGACATCAGGGAATGACTTGCACTGTACTAGAGCGAGCTGTAGACAACAAAAACTGTAGAGGAAGACAGTGACTGGAATACATCCAGCAAATAATTGAGGTCGTAGGTTGCAGGGGCTACTCTGAGATGGAGAGGTTGGCACACGAGAGGTATTCGTGTGGCGGGCCGCATCATCAAACCAGTCAGAAGACTGATGACTAAAAAAAAAAAAAAAAAAAAAAAAAAAAAAAAAAAAAAAGTGCTCTTGAATGAGCGCTCTATGTACATAAGGTGTGCAACGTCCCGTTACTTGTCTTCACTCTACCTCCAAGCTACGGTAAAAAAAAAAAAATCCTCCCTCCACTAACAAGAGACAGCGTGCCAATTCTTAAAAAGAACAAATTAACATATACAAGGTGAGGCATTTAGAAATATTTGGAAACTACAAATCGGATTAAAAAAGGTGTAGTAAAAGTTTATCGTCTCGAAGGGGTACATTTAATGACACCAAAGTAGACTCCCTGTTCCACCCCCGAGGACTGTGTGGGGGGGGGGGGGGGAGGAATTGGGTCAACACTGAAATCTTAAATAGAAACCCACAGTTCTTACTGCGGTTTCTGGTTCTTCGGGAAAGAATACTTAACATTATTTGTGTTTACCTTTTTTTTCGTTGTGTAATAGATGGCAATGTTATCGACAAAAATCAACATGTATTTAACATCGTTGAAAAATTGTAATATCTCAAGAAATACATATCAGGTTAGGACCGCAGGAGGTTAGAAAGGCAGTTACTGTAAAACCTTTAACTACTAACTGGTTTTATAGCAAGAAACTAGATTATCTAGAAATAATACATTGCTTTGTCCACATTATTGGTGCACTTTCTTTCACAGTATCTGGGTCACTCTAAAAGTAATTTTTAAATGAATAATAAGCAAACTGATGAACTGCTCCAACTGCTTTACATTTCAGCGACAACTATGAAAGAAATTACATCAATAATGTGGACAAAGTGATATATTATGTTTTGGAGAATCAAGCTTTTTTACTTCAAAAGCCGGTTTCTCGCTGAAAATTTTGAAGTAACTGCCTTTGTAGCTTCCTGGAATCATAATCTGAAGTGTATTTCTGGAGATATAATCATATTAATCCATTTTGGTTTTTGTCAATTACAGTTGTATTGTGACAGAGGAAAAAAATTGAAACACAGAAGTTACGCAACCTTTACCGGAGTATCCGAATCCGCAATAAAAAATGGGGATTCCTGTTTAAGATTTCAAAGTTGACCCCCCCCCCCCCCTCCTGCCCCTGGGGAAGGGGGGGGGGCAGAATGTTTGAGTTTCGTGTCACTGGATTTTCCCCTTCGAGAAAAACAACTGGTAATACGACCCCTTTTAAATCTGAGTTGTGGTTTTCCAGATATTTCCAAAGAAAGTTTTAAATGCCTCATCCTGTATATCAACGTACATCCCTCATTCAGCAGCATGTACCACTTGAAATATTCATTTCCGACCATTGGCTCCTCATTTCAAAATAATCAGTTCGGGAAGCCCTGCTAGCTATATAATCTTGTGCTTAAAGGTTTCTTGGACCCTACGTCTTTTATATTCTGTAAATTAATGGAACTGCAGGCAGAAATCATCACACATTAAGTATTAAGAAATACGGGACGAAGCGCGTAGGTCATGACAGTACAAAGGTAAGAGGAGTCGTAAAGAACGATAAGTGTATTTATAAACAGCATTAACGGGTTAAAGTGCTCCTTTGAGGATCCAGAGAGAACACGGAGTGCTTGCGCATACCTTTTTGACTTCACCGCACAGAATGAGGAGCGGAAACCGCAGCCAGCGGAGAGTCTGCTGAGAGCTTCTGGGGGGGGGGGGGGGGGAGCGCAAATTGTCGTTGACTGCGTCGTATCGACTTGCCGTCTGTGAACAGCCGGAGAGGGCGCGGCGCAGACGACGGAGTCCGAGACAAAAGCTCTGAGCACTATGGGACTTAACATCTGAGGTCATCAGTCCCCTAGAACTTAGAACTAGTTAAACCTAACTAACCTAAGGACATCACACAAATCAATGCCAGAGGTAGGATTCGAACCTGCGACCGTAGGAGTCGCGTGGTTCCGGACTGAAGCGCTTAGAACCGTTCGTCCACAACGGCCTGCAGACAAAAGGTCTATTCGTGAGGGCTATGCGAGTAACAAGTGCGTCTTCGATCAAAGAGGATGTCATGATTGTGTTTGTGTGTTACCTGGTGAAACAGACTGTGTGGTGCTGTGGTCATAGCGCACTGCAGAAATTTGCTCTTAACAAAACCGGATATATATAGAAGGTGACTATTATAAGTACAAAAAGGAGAGGATACAGGACTCGAAACAAGCAAATAAGGCTAACAAATACAGGTCCAAAACCATTGGTTTTTCCGATACGACTCATTACGACTAAGTGGATGAACACATTAAAATAGAGTCTCCGAAGATCCAGACTGCAGATATCCACATGAGTATAAACACATTACAAGTGGTCCACATGATCATCGTTAACGAGAAGGCATTTGCAATTTTCCCCATTGACGTCCGGACAGGCTCCAAAATCGCAGGGATGTTGCGAATCCATTGACAGCCATCCCTAACGCTTTATCAAAGTTCATTGACCCCACTGCCCCCCCCCCCTCTCACACACACAAAACCGGGGTTGAATTCGGGGAGCATTGGAGGACATGGTGCTGGCGATCCAAAACCGATACACTAGCTGTGGATGTTTCTGCTACGTATTCTCGAACGGTCATATGAAAGGTCGGCGGCTCACCATCATGCGTGTAACACATACACATGCTTTCGCCACAAGGAACATCATCCATATAGTCGATTAGATCGTGTTGCAGGAAATCAAAGTACACACGACCATTATGTCGGTGAGATCCGTACGTTATAGGGCGAAACCATTATTTTCCAGATGTATGTATATTAGGATTACACTAAATGTACTCCCATCAGCTGTATAATGGAACAATGACAATGAAAATTTGTGCCGAAATGGAACTCGAACCCGTATTTCCCGCTTATGGCAAGCCTAACTGTAAGGCGAGCAGTCGCCTTAACATTAGGCTCGCGGGAAATACGGGTTCGAGTTCCAGTTCGCGATAAATTTTCATTGTCATTGTTCCATTATACAGCTGACGGTACTTCTGGTACAACTAGTTGATTTCCTCCCCCCCCCCCCCTCTCCCACCGGTGCCTCCCACACCGCCCCTACATGTTTCATTCGCGAATACCGTACGGGAAGAATGCCTGTCGGTAAACCTCTGTGTTAGCTCTATTTCTCCAATTTCTTCGTTTTGGTTTTTTCGCGGGCCTTATATGGAAGGAAGCAATTTTTTTGTCCGACTCTTCAATAACCACTCTGTGATGCACAACGCTTCTCTTCTAGCGTCTGCCCATGGAGTTCGTTGAACATATCTGTAAAGCTCTCGTGCTGACTAAACGATCCTGTGATGAAATAAGCCACTCTTCGTTGGATCTTGTCTGTCTCGTCTATTAGTCCTACCTGGTAAAACCCAGAGTGGTGAACAGTACTCAAGAATAGGTCAAGCATGTGTTTTGTAAGCCACTTCTTCCGTGGACGATTCGTGTTTCCTAGACCAATCTCGGTCTAGCATCTGCTTTTCCTATTGTTTGTTTTATGCGTTCATTTTACGGTAGATTCGTCATCAATGGTATACTTACACAGCAGTTGAATTTTTTTTCTTTATATGTAACTTTACTGCGTATTGTAAACTTCCATCACGGTTTCATTTGCTTTCTGTGCAAAAGCGTCCTCTTGTGCTCTCAGTGAATGTAATATTGCTGTCATCAGCGAAGAGTACTTTTCCCCGTGACTAACACTATTGGGAAAGTCATTGACGTATATCAGGAACAATACTGTTCCAAATATGCTACTCTGAAGAACACCTATCGTAACGTAAGTTACATACACTTACGTTCAGGGCCAACAGGCAGTCCTTGCACTATTCATCAATTCTCCTCAGGCCTTTTGCAAATCGACACTGCCCTTTGGCGTGTTAACACATCATCTGCGACCAGCCGTATGGAGCATCCGACATTTACTACTGGATCATTTATACACTACTGGCCATTAAAATTGCTAAACCACGAAGATGACGTGCTACAGACGCGAAATTTAACCGACAGGAAGAAGATGCTGTGATATGCAAATGATTAGCTTTTCAGAGCATTCAAACAACGTTGGCGCCGGTGGCGACACCTACAACGTGCTGACATGAGGAAAGCTTCCAACCGATTTCTCATGCACAAACAGTAGTTGATCGGCGTTGCCTGGTGAAACGTTGTTCTGATGCCTCGTGTGGAGGAGAAATGCGTACCATCACGTTTACGACTTTGGTAATGGTCGGATTGTAGCCTATCGCGATTGCGGTTTATCGTATCGCGACATTACTGCTCGCGTTGGTCGAGATCCAATGACTCTTAGCAGAATACGGAATTGCTTGGTTCAGGAGGGTAATACGGAACGCCGTACTGCATCCCAACGGCCTCGTATCACTAGCAGTCGAGATGACAGGCATCTTATTCGCATGGCTGTAACGGATCGTGCAGCCACGTCTCGATCCCTGAGTCAACAGATGGGGACGTTTGCAAGACAACAACTATCTGCACGAACAGTTCGACGACGTTTACAGCAGCATGGACTATCAGCTCGGAGACCATGGTTGCGGTTACCCTTGACGCTGCATCACAGACAGGAGCGCCTGCGATGGTGTACTCAACGACGAACCTGGGTGCACGAATGGCACAATGTCATTTTTTCGGATGAATCCAGGTTCTGTTTACAGCATCATGATGGTCGCATCCGTGTTTGGCGACATCACGGTGAACGCACATTGGAAGCGTGTATTCGTCATCGACATACTGGCGTATCACCCGGCGTGATGGTATGCGGTGCCATTGCTCACACGTCTCGGTCACCTCTTGTTCGCATTGACGGCACTTTGGACGTTACATTTCAGATGTGTTACGACCCGTGGCTCTACCCTTCATTCGATCCCTGCGAAACCCTACATTTCAGCAGGATAATGCACGACCGCATGTTGCAGGTCCTGTACGGGCCTTTCTGGATACAGAAAATGTTCGACTGCTGCCCTGGCCAGCACATTCTCCAGATCTCTCACCAACTGAAAACGTCTGGTCAATGGTGGCCTAGCAATTGGCTCGTCACAATACGCCAGTCACTACTCTTGATGAACTGTGGTATCGTGTTGAAGCTGCATGGGCAGCTGCACCTGTACATGCCATGCAAGTGCTGTTTGACTCAATGCTAAGGCGTATCAACACCGTTTTTACGGCCAGAGGTGGTTGTTCTGGGTACTGATTTCTCAGGATCTATGCACCCAAATTGCGTGAAAATGTAATCACATGTTAGTTCTAGTATTATATATTTGTCCAATGAATACCCGTTTATCATCTGCATTTCTTCTTGGTGTAGCAACTTTAATGGCCAGTAGTGTATTTATTGTAAACAGTAATGTCCCTATTACTCTTCCTTAGGGTACTCCTCTACATGTGTCGTTTATGTTCCGCTAAGGGCGACTTGTTGAGTTCTATTGTAGCAGCACCACCGTTTAAGATGGGAAAGTTAGTTTTGTGCGATACTCTGAGCACAAGTTACAGCCAGATGCAGGCTGGATTGCAGTGAGTTACGCATACCAATGGTTGCGAAGTACGATGGAAGCCACAGGGCCGTCGAACCGCTGAAAAGAGTAAACGCAGCAGTTCGAACGGCGCAAGCTGTAGGCAGAAGGGGCCCACTGGCGCAACCGTGCTGTGGTGCGTACGTGACGTGATGCGAAGCGGCGCGTGAAACGTCCCCTTAGAAAAATTATAAATGACTGTGCTTAAACTGACACACAATATTTTTAGCGTAACGCAATCTGACTTTCAAAGTCCCTACAAAAGAATGGCCCTGACTAACAATAACCTATACCTTTCATGAATCACCTTACAAAAATCTTCATTACTCGAACTACTGCAATACAGCGAGCGCCACTACTGCCAGCTAAATAAAAGATTCTAACTACTGAAGTCGCTAACTACTGCTAGGCATACTAAGCAAATGAAAGATTTTGATAGAGAACAAACAATGTATTTACCTTTATAGTTCAAATGGCTCTGAGCACTATGGGACTCAACTGCTTAGGTCATTAGTCCCCTAGAACTTAGAACTAGTTAAACCTAACTAACCTAAGGACATCACAAACATCCATGCCCGAGGCAGGATTCGAACCTGCGACCGTAGCGGTCTTGCGGTTCCAGACTGCAGCGCCTTTAACCGCACGGCCACTTCGGCCGGCGTTACCTTTATAGTGTTCAAAAGTCATAATATATATATATATATATATATCAGTTCATGATATCCAGTATTACAAATTTACTCTTTCTGGTGGATACACGTCCAGATCGTCCGCTCTCAAAATTTTGCCATCTCCCACCCCACATCCACCACTGCTGGCGGCTGACCTCCATCTGTGCAATGCTACACGCTGTTAACAGCCAACTGCCCAACATTACAATAGCAAATTCCAACAATGCAAAACAGTCACAGACTGCACACATCACAGTCAGTGATTTTCATATAGAGCGCTACATGGCGTTACCAACATAAAAACCTAAACAGCCTACTTCAAGCTACAGGCAGAAGGGGACCACTGGCCCAACCGTGGTGCATACGTGGTGTGATGCGAAGCGGTGCGTTAGCGAAACTGAGGCGCACAGATGAGTATAAACAGGTGCGGGTTTCTAACGAGATTCATTCAAATGTGGCAGCTCTCCTGGATGGCTGGGCGCGTCACACCGCCGGGCTACGCACAGCAACAGATGGGGTGACAGCATCCCAGTTCACGGAGGTCGTTGGTTCGACCCTCTGAGGCTGACACGGGGTCTGCAGCCAGCCAGAACAGACCACTCTTCAGCTCGCTACAATGGGCAGTCGTCTTGGCTCCTGACACCCTCCGGTGACTTCCGAGGCGAGGGCCGCAGATTTGGACGCCAGACCGTGGGCTGTCATTGCCAATGCGTTCTCAGCTACGCCAGCGAGGAAGGAGCAGCAGCGGGGCCGGCCTACAGCCTCTGGCGGAGCAGTGTGGTGTTATTGGGGATGGTAGCTGCTGAGTCGCTGGTGGTGCAACCATCCTGACATCATCGGAACTCAGCGGGCTGGCCAAGGCCGGCGCGACACAGCATTGCAGTGCACAGGTCGCAGGGGAGCTTCCTCAGCATTGCCCTGTGATGCAGACTGAGGTGAACGGAGCACAACACCATCTTCAAGAAGTTATGAATCCAGTCGCACATCTTCTCCGATACTGATGAGCTAAAAAGTTACATCCATCGGCCTAACAGCATGTTGGCTCGCATTTGAAACGCAATACAACCGCGATTATGCGTGGATTGGATTCACAGGCCCTCATTGGATTCCCAAGCATAGATCAAGCACTGCCAGTAAGTTACAGCTCGATGGTTTGTGGACATATGGCTGGCGCTCGATAGTGTCACACACGTGTCCCATTAGTATCAGATCAGGCGTGTTTGATAGCGAAGACACTAGGTGACTTCGTTGTCAGGCTGCTTCTGACGTTTTTGGCCTTGTGGTGTAGACAGTTATCGTGCATGAAGATGCCAACGCTGTCACGGAAGACACAAGCATGAAAGGATGCAGGTGGTCCACAATAACATTGATGCAGTTCACAGCTGCCAAGGTGTCTTTGATTAGTACCACAGGATCGTTTTACCGACCTCCCGACTCAAAAGGTATAGTTGCTGAACAGTTCAAAGAAAACATGAGTCTCATTTCAAATAGGTACCCCACCCATACAATTATAGTCGGTAGTGACTTAAATCTGCCCTCGATAGGCTGCAAAAATTATACGTTTAAAGCTGGCGGCAAGCATAAAACGTCATCTGAAATTGTACTGAATGATTTCTCAGAAAATTATTTTGGACAATTAATTCATGAGCCCACCGTAAATGGTTGCGAAAGCATACTTGACCTCTTAGCAACAAATAAACCTGCCAAACATTGAGTATCGGTACAAATACAGGGATTAGCGACCACAAGGCAGTTGCTACTAGGATGTATTCCGTGAAACCTACATCAAGAAGAAACACAAAGTATTTATACTTAGAAAATCTGATTCTTATATGACAAGATGAGAAACATAAAAGTACATATCCTCTGTGTAGCAAAGCAGCTTAAATCACTTAATAAATTTGTGGAATAATTTCAAAGCGATAGTATCGACGGCAATTGCGAGATATATACCACAAATTAATAAGTGATGGTAGTGATGCCCCATGATACACAAAACGGGTCAGATCGCTGTTGCAGAAGGAGCGAAAAACTGGTTCAAATGGCTCTGAGCCCTATGGGACTTAACTTCTGAGGTCATTAGTCCCCTAGAACTTAGAACTACTTAAACCTAACTAACCTAAGGACATCACACACATCCATGCCCGAGGCAGGATTCCAACCTGCGACCGTAGCAGTCGCGCGGCTCCGGAGTGAGCGCCTAGAACCGCTAGACCACCGCGGCCGGCAATCAATACCTTCACTGCGCGATAACAACAACGAAGTCAATGATGACAGTGCCACTAAAGCAGAGTTATTAAACACGGTTTTCCGAAACTTCTTCACCAAAGAAGACGAAGTAAGTATTCCTGAATTCCAATCAAGAACAACTGACCAGATGAGAAACATAGAAGTAGATATCCTTGGTGTAGCAACGCAGATTAAATTACTCCGGTCGAGATTGTATACCAGTCTGGTTCTTCTAAGAGTATACTAATACAATAGCTCCATATTTAGCAATTATACACAACCGCTCGCTCACAGAAGGATCCGTACCTAAAAACTGGAAAATGGCTCAAGTCACACCAACATCCAAAAAGGGAAGTAGCAGTAATCCGCTGAATTTCAGGCCCACATAACTAATGTCGATTTGTAGTAGGATTTTGCAACATATACTGTATTCGAGCATTATGAAATACCTCAAAGAAAACGATTTATTGGCCCATAGTCAGCACAGATTCAGAAAGTATCGTTCTTGTGAAACACAACTAGCTCTTTATACTCAGGAAGTAATGAGTGCTATCGACCGGGGATGTCAAATTGATTCCACATTTTTAGATTTCCAGAAAGCTTTCGACACCGTTTCTCACAAGCGTCTTCTAACCAAACTCCGTGTCTATGGAATATCGCCTCAGTTGTGCGACTGGATTCGTGATTTCCTGTCAGAAAGGTCACAGTTCGTAGTAACAGACGGAAACTCATCAAGTGAAACAGAAATAATAAGCGGAGTTCCCCAAGGAAGTGTTATAGGCCCTATATTCTTCCTGATCTATATGAACGACATAGGAGACAATCTCAGTAGCCGTCTTATATTGTTTGCAGATGATGTTGTCATTTACCGTCTTGTAGAGTCATCAGACGACCAAAACGAATTGAAAAATGATTTAGATAAGATATCTGTAAGGTGCGAAAAGTGGCAATTGAACCTGAATAAAGAAAAGTGTGAAGTTATTCATGTGAGTATTATAAGAAATGCGCTAAATTTAGATTACGCGATAAGGTACACAAATCTGAAGGTTGTAAATTCAACTAAATACTTAGGAATTACAATTACAAATAACCTAAATTGGAACGATCACATAGATAATGTTGTAGGTAGAGCAAACGAAAGACTACGATTCATTGGCAGAAAACATAGAAGGTGCTACAGATCTACTAAATAAACTGCTTACACCACGCTTGTCCGCCCTACGCTGGGGTCGGGTCCGCATCAGATGGACTGACGGATGGTTTCGAAGAAGTACAAAGAAGGGCAGCTCGTTTTGTATTGTCGCGAAATAGGGGAGATAGTGCCACAGACATGATACGTGAACTGGAGTGGCAATCATTAAAACAAAGGCGTTTTTCGTTGCGACTGGAACTTCTCCTGGAATCCCAATCACGTTTTCTCCTCCGATTGCGAAAACATTCTGTTGGCACTCACCAACATAGGGAGAAATGAACATCACTATAAAATAGAGAAATCAGGGCTCGCACAGAAAAATTTTAAGTGCTCGTTTTTACCGCGCGCTGTTTGACAGTGGAACGGTAGAGAGACAGCTTGAAGGTGGTTCATTGAACGCTTGCCAGGCACTTTATTGTGAATAGCAGAGTAATCACGTAGATGTAGATGTAAATGAGCTGCCATGGAACCAGATGATTAGTATTACAGGTGCCATGGAACCAGAGGTCGATGTTCTCTCTAGCTTTATACTGTCTGCACCGGCTTGGGTCCGTGGCATATTGCATATTTCGAGCAGCCATTCTCCTGCGTGACTGCATAACCGCATACGACCATCGACCTTTTGTACCAAGAAACGGGCCACAATACCGTTGTCAATCGTTAGTACTGTTGTATAGGTCCTCCATCTTTCGCTTTAAATTACCAAAACCTACTGAAAAACAACTAAGGAGAGGCCACGACGTTTGGAACGCGGGTTTACTGTTAACTTCCTACACTCGTAGTACTCCGTGAGGACAACAAAATGTGTAAGCAGTAGCGCGTACTTCGCAAGCATTATTGAGAAAATCGCAAGATAATTTTGGTCGTCAAATATGTACGTACCTGTGCGTGGCCATTTTTACGATGAAGCGGCATCAGCCGAGTGGTTGGCGTTCAAGCCCAGTAATCGATGGATCGCTGGATGTAATCCCGTTCGACAGTTTTATTTTTATTTTCAACACAGTCATTTTATTTACTATTTATATTACAATTGATATAATGAAAAAAATACGTGTAATCGGATGAACTTTTATTAAATTTACAATGTTATTGGCAATCTACAAATGTTTACTGTCACAAATAATATAATATTCATAACTATCGACTAGTAAACGATCAAACGCAAAAAGTGATACTGAAAATGTATGCTTGTCCGTGTGTTCAAAATTGTTCGTATGTAATTGAAAGAGAACGAGAAATTGCTTCTCGTGAAGACGCTATTAAAATACACTCGATACTGCATGATCAATTATCAGCGCGGATATATAAGGAAATGCTGCGTTATGCATGGTTTGCTTCCAAATTGTCGGCTGAAAGAGAGGTTTTTGAAAATGTTAACGAGGTTTGTTTTTCCACGGAAAACCTCAAAAGACTTTGGGTATGCGGAAATATAGCATTTATTCAATGCAGCTGGTGCCGTTTAGCTTTATGTTTTCCATTTTTTTACGAAAAATACCATTCTTCAACTTGTACTCGTAACGTCGAAAGCGGCGATTAATTTTAGATCTTTCGAAAGCCGTCTGTGCCGGTCAAAACTTGCAGGTAACAAGTCGTTTCGGGCTCTTTCCAGGCACATGGGACTTCTCAAATCACGGAAGAGCATACATTTTCAGTATCACTTTATGCGTTTGGTCGTTTACTAGTCGATATTAATGAATATTATATTGTGACTTCTCAAATATTCCCGGCGTATTTCTTCCTCTAATAAAATTATTAAAATTATACAATCACAGCGAAATCGACAGCGTCATTCGAAACTCAATGACTAGATGATCTTTTACTTTCACCACTGAGGGCAGCACGTACAACTCGGCTATGCCGCGCATGTCAACACCTGACGCATGCGCTGTAGGATGCCAGTACATTTCGCATGCGCGAGATCCGGCATAAATACCGTGACTGCACCTGGCCTCTTCACTAGTTGTGTACTCACCTGATGATGGCCACAATTCTCTGGGCCGAAATATCGTTGCAGAATGTCGACAGGATCCGGCTGCATACCCGGAAATTATTAGAAGAATATTATATTATTTGTGATAGTAAAAATTTGTAGATTGCCAAAGAACATTGTAAATTTAATAAAAGTTCATCCCATTACACGTATTTTTCCCATTATATCAACTGTAATGTAAAGAGTAAAGAAAATGACTGTGTTGAAAATAAGAAAAAACTGACGCACGGGATTCGATCCAGCTATCTAGCGATTAATGGACTTGAACGCTAACCACTTTTTTTTTTTTTTTTTTTTTTGCATTTTGTTCGTTATTGATCGTTGTGTTCTGTCGTTGCGGACGTCGCAAGACATTCTGTTCAAGTTCGGTGGTTGATCCTTCCACTCAGTTTTTTTATTACAGAGGTCAACCGGCTCTCTGACCGAAAACCACTTGGCTGCCGCCGCTTCCTCGTGCAAATGGCCGAGCACAGATATATATTTGAGGACCAAAATTATCTTGCGATTTTCTCAATAACGCTTGAGAAGTACATGCTACTGCTTACACATCTTGTCGTCCTCACGGAGTACTACGAGTGTACGAAGTTTGCAGTAAATCTAAGTTCCAAACGTCGTGGCCACCCCTTGTTAGCTGCATGTCAATTAACAGCAGGTTTCTAAAGCCTCGTTATCAATTTATGTTTTGTACTCTACATCAGTTTTTTACATTTTACCTCGCTAAATGGTCATAAGTTGCCAAAGGCATAATAAAGAGAGAAAAATGAAAACAAGAATCATGGTTCATCCGATCAGGTGACAAGTTGCCATTTAGCCATGGTCCAGTCTCTGTGATAATACTCCATTTGTAATTAACGTCATTGTGGATTCAACATGGTAGCACACAGAGGTCGTCCGGTGCTTCACCAATGTGCGCCGAACGGTGAGCTCCGAAACACTTGTGCTGCTCCAGCATTGCACTCTGTCACCGTATCTGCCACGGATCGTCGCCTGTTTTACTTTACAGAGCAGCCAAACTCCGACTCTCATGTTCAGAGATGAGGGGTGGACGTCGAACACACTTATCTCCTACACGTGATTTCACTATCTTCAGCCACGTTCCAAAGTCAGAATATTTAGCACTGAAGGATGCGCAGATGAGGTCTTGCAAGATCCAGGATGATGAACTGAAATCTGTCTGCAAATTTAAATACCTGGGGTCGTACATACAGAGCGACGGAGGACTGAGAAGCGAGATACAACACCGAATAAATTGCGGTTGGAACAACTGGAGGAAAATGAGTGGAGTGTTGTGTGACAAGAAGGTGAACATTGGGTTGAAAGGGAAAGTGTACAAGTCAGTGGTAAGGCCTGCTATGATATACGGGGCAGAGACATGGCCAATCACAGTAGCCCAGGAAAGGAAGATCGACGTGGCGGAAATGAGGATGCTGAGGTGGATGTGTGGGGTAACAAGGAAGGACAGGATTAGAAATGATTTTGTTAGAGGAGCTGTGAAAGTGGGACCCATTGGGAGAAAGATACAAGAGAGCAGACTAAGGTGGTACCGACACTTACAGAGAAAAGGGGAAGAGTATATCGGAAACAGAGTTGAAGATATAAAGATTGAAGGAACGAGAAAGAGAGGAAGATCGAAGATGAGGTGGAAGGATAAGATATCCGGGGACCTAAGGGAGAAAGGATGGAAGAAGGAAGATGCAATGGATAGAGTACTATGGAGGAGAAGGATTCACAAGAGCAACACCGACCCTACGTGACGTGGGACAAGGCGACGATAAAGAAGAGGAAGAAGAAGAAGAAGAAGAAGAAGAAGAAGAAGAAGAACCACTTTCCATAAACGTTCACGACGGTAACACACGGACAACCGACGAGCTTAGACTTTTACAAGATGGTCATTTCTTTGACAGAGGGCACATCGTTACGGCCCGGAGCAAAGTCGATTGTGTCACTGGATTTCCCAATTCGTGATCCGTATGTCGCCAGAATGATTCCACATTCATCTCTACTCCTATTGTACATTTTTCTTACAGCATCACGTTTCCGTAAACCCGCCACGCGAACTCTGGAATGTGAAACTTGAGCTTCTCCTTGCGTATCCAATGTTCAGATAACTTTTCGGAATCCAAAAGGAGAACTTCCTCGACAACCGCCGACATTTCGGTTGGTGAACACTCTTCCATTTCAAAGCATAAATGAAACGAGAGATTGTTGTGCGTGGCAACCTGGAGTTCGGCCCCTATCAACAAGAAAGAAAATAGAGCGTCTGAAGAAAGACAGCACACACCCTAAACAACTAGCACCACCACACAGCCAACGATAACCAGCGCCAGACTTTACTCATTGGAAAAAGAATCAAATTCCAAAAAATTTTTAAGTGGATATACGTATGTGTGTCTGTGCGTGTGTGGGGGCGTATGTTCCACATCTCCTCCTAAACCACTGGGACGATATTAACCAAACGTCGTACACATATTAATTACTGTCAAGCAATAATCGCTCTCTGGTTAAGAACCACCCATCTATCATAGTTTAGGAAGTGGAGTGAGCGTGTGGCATCGTTGGGGGGGAGGCTCCATTCGGGGAAGTTCGCCCGCCAAGTGCAAGTCTTATTTCATTCGACACCACATTGGCGACTTGAGCGATGGTGATGAGGATGAAATGATGCTGAGGACAACGCAACAGCCAGTCCACGAGCGGAGAAAATCTCAAACCCGGTCGAGAATCGAACCCGGGCCCGCTTGCATGTGAGGCAAGCACGTTACTACCCAGCTAAGCAGGCGGACATAGTTCAGGAAATATGATGTCATAAACGCTGAGATTCGCGAAAAACTGCCGCATTGTGCATGAGTTTTAGATATCTTAATTCTTTGCTACTACCTCTATAACAACATACACTCCTGGAAATTGAAATAAGAACACCGTGAATTCATTGTCCCAGGAAGGGGAAACTTTATTGACACATTCCTGGGGTCAGATACATCACATGATCACACTGACAGAACCACAGGCACATAGACACAGGCAACAGAGCATGCACAATGTCGGCACTAGTACAGTGTATATCCACCTTTCGCAGCAATGCAGGCTGCTATTTTCCCATGGAGACGATCGTAGAGATGCTGGATGTAGTCCTGTGGAACGGCTTGCATGCCATTTCCACCTGGCGCCTCAGTTGGACCAGCGTTCGTGCTGGACGTGCAGACGGCGGGGGGACGACGCTTCATCCAGTCCCAAACATGCTCAATGGGGGACAGATCCGGAGATCTTGCTGGCCAGGGTAGTTGACTTACACCTTCTAGAGCACGTTGGGTGGCACGGGATACATGCGGAAGTGCATTGTCCTGTTGGAACAGCAAGTTCCCCTGCCGGTCTAGGAATGGTAGAACGATGGGTTCGATGACGGTTTGGATGTACCGTGCACTATTCAGTGTCCCCTCGACGATCACCAGTGGTGTACGGCCAGTGTAGGAGATCGCTCCCCACACCTTGATGCCGGGTGTTGGCCCTGTGTGCCTCGGTCGTATGCAGTCCTGATTGTGGCGCTCACCTGCACGGCGCCAAACACGCATCCTTGGCACCAAGGCAGAAGCGACTCTCATCGCTGAAGACGACACGTCTCCATTCGTCCCTCCATTCACGCCTGTCGCGACACCACTGGAGGCGGGCTGCACGATGTTGGGGCGTGAGCGGAAGACGGCCTAACGGTGTGCGGGACCGTAGCCCAGCTTCATGGAGACGGTTGCGAATGGTCCTGCCGATACCCCAGGAGCAACAGTGTCCCTAATTTGCTGGGAAGTGGCGGTGCGGTCCCCTACGGCACTGCGTAGGACCCTACGGTCTTGGCGTGCATCCGTGCGTCGCTGCGGTCCGGTCCCAGGTCGACGGGCACGTGCACCTTCCGCCGACCACTGGCGACAACATCGATGTACTGTGGAGACCTCACGCCCCACGTGTTGAGCAATTCGGCGGTACGTCCACCCGGCCTCCCGCATGCCCACTATACGCCCTCGCTCAAAGTCCGTCAACTGCACATACGGTTCACGTCCACGCTGTCGCGGCATGCTACCAGTGTTAAAGACTGCGATGGAGCTCCGTATGCCACGGCAAACTGGCTGACACTGACGGCGGCGGTGCACAAATGCTGCGCAGCTAGCGCCATTCGACGGCCAACACCGCGGTTCCTGGTGTGTCCGCTGTGCCGTGCGTGTGATCATTGCTTGTACAGCCCTCTCGCAGTGTCCGGAGCAAGTATGGTGGAGCTGACACACCGGTGTCAATGTGTTCTTTTTTCCATTTCCAGGAGTGTATTTCGCTGACAGTATCGTCATACGCCGCTGTATGTACCTTGTAATATTAGTATCTGTTTCGATAACTTAAATAAACTGACATTCGATAATCTAACCATTCAGGGTCATAAAAGCCATGTAATTTGTGTAAAAATTCTTAGCTCGTCGCTGAGCAGCGAGCACCTGATTTATTTCAAAGAATATCTTTCGCGCCAAGGCGCAGAATACGAATTGTTCATAAACTGTATCGATAGCGATATTTTGTGTTTCTTATTTTTTCACAGCTGAAGATTTGTAATCCTCTATTGTTACCACAGTCCTGATATATTTTTTAAAGACGACGGACGTGTATGTGTCGCGGTCCGCAATCACTAATTAGTTATTATAAAATATTACTATTGTTCAGAGCTATGTAAGAATTTATGTGTGCATCTATGATGAAATATCGAAGATAGAACATTAAAACTGTACGGAGCGTATAGGACAATCTACCATTAGCCAAGTAAGTGAATTTAAATATCTCGGAAGCACAATAACTGAAGACTTGAGATGTCACCAGGAGGTGAAAACTCGAATTGCCATAGCTAAGGAGGCATTCAACAGAAAGAGGAGACTCTTATGTGGCAAATTATATAAAGGACTAAGGAAAAGGCTTGGCAAATGTTGTGTCTGGAGTGTGGCACTATATGGGGCAGAAACATGGACACTGAGACGAGAGGATGAAAAAATGTTAGAAGCATTTGAGATGTGGATGTGGAGGAGAATGGAAAGAGTAAGCTGGATGGAAAGAGTGAATAATGAAACAGTATTGGAAAGGGTTGGTGAGAGAAGATGTCTGCTGAAGGTTGTAAGAGAAAGGAAAAAGAACTGGTTGGGACATTCATTGAGAAGGGAGTGCTTGCTAGTAGATGCTTAGGAAGGATTGGTTTGTGGGAGAAGACTGAGAGGAAGAAGGAGATGCAAGGTGATAAACGACATAAAGGGAAGAGGAAATTATGCAGACCTGAAGAGGATGGCAGAAGACCGGACAGCCTGGAGAACTACAATGTGAAAACCTGCCTTTAGGCGGAACACTGATGATGATGGTGATGGAGCGTATTGTTAGCAAAACTGACTAAGGTAATTAAATTGGTTATTGTGCTCTCAAATGCTGTAGTGCCTGCTTATTACTTAAAGTATTTCTACGCTATCCATCTCCTATTAATGGCAACAGAAATAACGGTGTTTTTATAGTTTTCATACAGCTACCAGCGACCGACTGCATGTCGGCAAACGTCGTAGTTAAGGCAGAAGGCGCATTGCCATTTACCTTGTTTGTGATTTAAATCCAATTTCTCTTCATGTGTGGTGTAGTATAGCAAAGAAAATTTCCAGCTCTGTCTGGTCCCTTAGGTTTCTCTGTTTGTAGTTGCTACATCTCATATCCGGTCATGCTCGAACATGATCACTACGCAAATAGATTAAGTGGCAATGCGAACTCTGTTCTTGATCTTGAGAGCGCTACGCCTTCTGGAAACGATTTCAGGTGACATGTAAACTATCACATACAGTACTTAAGTTTTTGAAAAGTCTTTGCTCTTCCCGCTAAGAAGTGGTGCAGAACTCATAAGAGCTTTCTGAATTTACAATGAAATGACAACCCTTAGCTGCTTACAGGCGTTGACATACGTCAACGGGGAGAGATGAAAATGTGTGCCCCGACCGGGACTCGAACACGGGATCTCCTGCTTACGTGGCAGACGCTCTATCCATCTGAGCCACCGAGGACGCAGAAGAGAGTGTGACTGCAGGGTCTTATCTCTGGCACGCCTCCCGCGACTCCCACATTCTCAGCGTATTGTCCCGCACTGCATTCATAGTGCCCCCGCCCATTATACTCATTACTTGCGGCGCGTTGCCGATTCCCGTAAGAGTTCAGGCACTTTTTGTGCATCCGCACAGAAGAAGAAGATGGTCAAGTGGCCGGTGAGCCTTAACTATCTATCTATCTATTGTTGCTGTTGTTGTGGTCTTCAGTCCTGAGACTGGTTTGATGCAGCTCTCCATGCTACTCCATCCTGTGCAAGCTTTTTCATCTCCCAGTACCTACTGCAACCTACATCCTTCTGAATCTGCTTAGTGTATTCATCTCTTGGTCTCCCTCTACGATTTTTACCCTCCACGCTGCCCTCCAATACTAAATTGGTGATCCCTTGATGCCTTAGAACATGTCCTACCAACCGATCCCTTCTTCTGGTCAAGTTGTGCCACAAACTTCTCTTCTCCCCAATCCTATTCAATACTTCCTCATTAGTTATGTGATCTACCCATCTAATCTTCAGCATTCTTCTGTAGCACCACATTTCGAAAGCTTCTATTCTCTTCTTGTCCAAACTATTTATCGTCCATGTTTCACTTCCATACATGGCTACACTCCATACAAATACTTCCAGAAATGACTTCCTGACACTTAAATCTGTACTCGATGTTAACAAATTTCTCTTCTTCAGAAACGCTTTCCTTGCCATTGCCAGTCTACATTTTATATCCTCTCTACTTCGACCATCATCAGTTATTTTGCTCCCCAAATAGCAAAACTCCTTTACTACTTTAAGTGTCTCATTTCCTAATCTAATTCCCTCAGCATCACCCGACTTAATTAGACTACATTCCATTATCCTTGTTTTCCTTTTGTTGATGTTCATCTTACATCCTCCTTTCAAGACACTGTCCACTCCATTCAAATGCTCTTACAAGTCCCTTGCTGTCTCTGACAGAATCACAATGTCATCGGCGAACCTCAAAGTTTTTATTTATTCTCCATGAATTTTAATACCTACTCCGAATTTTTCTTTTGTTTCCTTTACTGCTTGCTCAATATACAGATTGAACAACATCGGGGAGAGGCTACAGCCCTGTCTTACTCCCTTCCTAACCACTGCTTCCCTTTCATGTCCCTCGACTCTTATAACTGCCATCTGGTTTCTGTACAAATTGTAAATAGCCTTTCGCTCCCTGTATTTTACCCCTGCCACCTTTAGAATTTGAAAGAGAGTATTCCAGTCAACATTGTCAAAAGCTTTCTCTAAGTCTACAAATGCTAGAAACGTAGGTTTGCCTTTCCTTAATCTTTCTTCTAAGATAAGTCGTAAGGTCAGTATTGCCTCACGTGTTCCAGTGTTTCTACGGAATCCAAACTGATCTTCCCCGAGGTTGGCTTCTACTAGTTTTTCCATTCGTCTGTAAAGAATTCGTGATAGTATTTTGCAGCTGTGACTTATTAAACTGATAGTTCGGTAATTTTCACGTCTGTGAACACCTGCTTTCTTTGGGATTCGAATTATTATATTCTTCTTGAAGTCTGAGGGTATTTCGCCTGTTTCATACATCTTGCTCACCAAATGGTAGAGTTTTGTCAGGACTGGCTCTCCCAAGGCCGTCAGTAGTTCCAATGGAATGTTGTCTACTCCGGGGGCCTTGTTTCTACATCTACATCTACATCTACATCCATACTCCGCAAGCCACCCGACGGTGTGTGGCGGAGGGTACCTTGAGTACCTCTATCGGTTCTCCCTTCTATTCCAGTCTCGTATTGTTCGTGGAAAGAAGGATTGTCGGTATGCCTCTTTGTGGGCTCTAATCTCTCTGATTTTATCCTCATGGTCTCTTCGCGAGATATACGTAGGAGGGAGCAATATACTGCTTGACTCTTCGGTGCCGGCCGAAGTGGCCGTGCGGTTAAAGGCGCTGCAGTCTGGAACCGCAAGACCGCTACGGTCGCAGGTTCGAATCCTGCCTCGGGCCTGGATGTTTGTGATGTCCTTAGGTTAGTTAGGTCTAACTAGTTCTAAGTTCTAGGGGACTAATGACCTCAGCAGTTGAGTCCCATAGTGCTCAGAGCCATTTGAACCATTTTTGACTCTTCGGTGAAGGTATGTTCTCGAAAGTTTGACAAAAGCCCGTACCGAGCTACTGAGCGCCTCTCTTGCAAAGTCTTCCACTGGAGTTTATCTATCATCTCCATAACAATTTCGCGATTTCTAAATGATCCTGTAACGAAGCGCGCTGCTCTCCGTTGGATCTTCTCTGTATCTTCTATCAACCCTATCTGGTACGGATCCCACACTGCTGAGCAGTATTCAAGCAGTGGGCGAACAAGCGTACTGTAACCTACTTCCTTTGTTTTCGGATTGCATTTCCTTAGGATTCTTCCAATGAATCTCAGTCTGGCATCTGCTTTACCGACGATCAACGTTATATGATCATTCCATTTTAAATCACTCCTAATGCGTACTCCCAGATAATTTATGGTATTAACTGCTTCCAGTTGCTGACCTGCTATTTTGTAGCTAAATGATAAAGGATCTATCTTTCTGTGTATTCGCAGCACATTACACTTGTCTACATTGAGATTCAATTGCCATTCCTTGCACCATGCGTCAATTCGCTGCAGATCCTCCTTCATTTCAGTACAATTTTACATTGTTACAACCTCTCGATACACCACAGCAACATCTGCAAAAAGCCTCAGTGAACTTCCGATGTCATCCACAATGTCATTTATGTATATTGTGAATAGCAACGGTCCTATGACACTCCCCTGCGGCACACCTGAAATCACTCTTACTTCGGAAGACTACTCTCCATTGAGAATGGCATGCTGCGTTCTGTTATCTAGGAATTCCTCAATCCAATCACACAATTGGTCTGATAGTCCATATGCTCTTACTTTGTTCATTAAACGACTGTGGGGAACTGTATCGAACGCCTTGCGGAAGTCAAGAAACACGGCATCTACCTGTGAACCCGTGTCTATGGCCCTCTGAGTCTCGTGGACGAATAGCGCGAGCTGGGTTTCACATGACCGTCTTTTTCGAAACCCATGCTGATTCCTACAGAGTAGATTTCTAGTCTCTAGAAAAGTCATTATACTCGAACACAATACGTGTTCCAAAATTCTACAACTGATCGACGTTAGAGATATAGGTCTATAGTTCTGCACATCTGCTCGACGTCCCTTCTTGAAAACGGGGATGACCTGAGACCTTTTCCAATCCTTTGGAACGCTACGCACTTCTAGAGACCTACGGTACACCGCTGCAAGAAGGGGGGCAAGTTTCTTCGCGTACTCTGTGTAAAATTGAACTGGTATCCCATCAGGTCCAGAGGCCTTTTCTCTTTTGAGCGATTTTAATTGTTTCTCTATCCCTCTGTCGTCTATTTCGATGTCTACCATTTTGTATCTGTGCGACAATCTAGAGAAGGAACTACAGTGCAATCTTCCTCTGTGAAACAACTTTGGAAAAAGACATTTAGTATTTCGGCCTTTAGTCTGTCATCCTCTGTTTCAGTACCATTTTCGTCACAGAGTGTCTGGACATTTTCTTTTGATCCACCTACCGCTTTGACATAAGACCAAAATTTCTTAGGATTTTCTGCCAAGTCAGTACATAGAACTTTACTTTCGAATTCATTGGACGCCTCTCGCATAGCCCTCCTCACACTACATTTCGCTTCGCGTAATTTTTGTTTGTCTGCAAGGCTTTGGCTATGTTTATGTTTGCTGTGAAGTTCCCTTTGCTTCCGCAGCAGTTTTCTAACTCGTTTGTTGTACCACGGTGGCTCTTTTCCATCTCTTACGATCTTGCTTGGCACGTACTCATCTAACGCATTATGTCCGACGGTTTTGATCTTTGTCCACTGATCCTCAACACTATCTGTACTTGAGACAAAACTTTTGTGTTGAGCCAACAGGTACTCTGAAATCTGCTTTTTGTCACTTTTTCTAAACAGAAAAATCTTTCTATCCTTTTTAATATTCCTATTTACGGCTGAAATCATCGATGCCGTAACCGCTTTATGATAGCTGATTCCCTGTTCTGCGTTAACTTTTTCAAGTAGTTCGGGTCTGTTTGTCACCAGAAGGTCTAATATGTTATCGCCACGAGTCGGTTCTCTGTTTAACTGCTCAAGGTAGTTTTCAGATAAAGCACTTAAAAAAATTTCTATGGATTCTTTGTCCCTGCCACCCGTTATGAACGTCTGAGTCTCCCAGTCTATATCCAGCAAATTAAAATCTCCACCCAGAACTATAACATGGTGGGGAAATCTACTCGAGATATTTTGCAAATTATCCTTCAGGTGCTCAGCCACAACAGCTGCTGAGCCAGGGGGCCTATAGAGACATCCAGTTACCAAGTCTGAGCCTGCTTTAACCGTGACCTTCACCCAAATCATTTCACATTTCGGATCTCCGTCAATTTCCTTCGATACTATTGCACTTCTTATTGCTATAAACACGCCTCCCCCTTCACTGTCCAGCCTGTCTCTGCGGTATACATTCCAATCTGAGTTTAGGATTTCATTAGTATTTACGTCTGGTTTTAGCCAACTTTCCGTCCCTATATGTGAGCGTTGTGACTGTTTATTAATGAGAGCAGTTCAGGGACCTCTCTGTAGACGCTCCTGCAGTTTACTATTACCACATTAATATTGTTATTCCCTGTTGCATTTTGCCTACTCCTACCTTGCTGCGTCTCAGGAGGCGTCTTGTCGGGCCTAGGGAGGGGATTCTCTAACCTAAAAAAACCCCATGTGCACTCCACACGTACTCCGCTACCCTTGTAGCCGCTTCCGGCGTGTAGTGCACGCCTGACCTATTCAGGGGGACCCTACATTTCTCCACCCGATAGCGGAGGTCGAGAAATTTGCACCTCAGATCTCCGCAGAATCGTCTGAGCCTCTGGTTTAAGCCTTCCACTCGGCTCCAAACCAGAGGACCGCGATCGGTTCTGGGAACGATACTACAAATAGTTAGCTCTGATTTCACCCCGCGAGCGAGGCTTTCCGCCTTCACCAATTCCGCCAACCGCCTGTACGAACTGAGGATGACCTCTGAACCCAGACGGCAGGAGTCATTGGTGCCGACATGAGCAACAATTTGCAGTCGGGTGCACCCAGTGCTCTCTATCGCCGCCGGTAGGGCCTCCTCCACATCTCGGATGAGACCCCCCGGCAAGCAGACAGAGTGAACACTGGCCTTCTTCCCCGACCTTCCCGCTATTTCCCTAAGGAGCTCCATCAACCGCCTAACGTTGGAGCTCCCAATAACTAATAAACCCCTCCCCCCGTGTGCCTGCTCGGACCTTGCTGAAGGAGCAGCCACATGTCCACTCACAGGCAGAGCGGGCGATGCCACACGGCCAGCCTCCACATAGACCCTCCGCCTCGTGCGCCGCGAACGCCGCTGAACCCGCCACTCCCCTTGGGGAGAGGGTGGCCCATCCGCGCCCAGTACACGTGAAGATGTCTCGACAGCAGGGACAGTGGGTGAAGCATGTAGCACCTGGGGTGTACCTTGCGACGCACCAGATTCCCCACTGCCGCGACTCAGGTCTTTCAGTGCTCTGTCAAACTCTTCACGCAGTATCATATCTCCCATTTCATCTTCATCTACATTCTCTTTCATTTCCATAATATTGTCCTCAAGTACATCGCCCTTGTATAGACCCTCTATATACTCCTTCCACCTTTCTGCTTTCCCTTCTTTGCTTAGAACTGGGTTTCCATCTGAGCTCTTGATATTCATACAAGTCGTTCTCTTATCTCCAAAGGTCTCTTTAATTTTCCTGTAGGCAGTATCTATCTTACCCCTAGTGAGATAGGCCTCTACATCCTTACATTTGTCCTCTAGCCATCCCTGCTTAGCCATTTTGCACTTCTGTCGATCTCATTTTTGGGACGTTTGTATTCCTTTTTGCCTGCTTCATTCACTGCATTTTTATATTTTCTCCTTTCATCAATTAAATTCAATATTTCTTCTGTTACCCAAGGATTTCTACTAGCCCTCGTCTTTTTACCTACTTGATTCTCTGCTGCCTTCGCCACTTCATCCCTCAAAGCTACCCATTCTTCTTCTACCGTATTTCTTTCCCCCATTCCTGTCAATATATATATATATTTGAATCTTCACCAGAGAATAATAATTTAATCAAAATATAAATCTATGTATAAAAAACCACCACAACCAACACAAATATATCATTGTACGACACAGAGTTGAATAGATACGACGTCGTTAACACTGACATACGTGAAGAACTTCCGTATGTTACATGAATATTAACTCATTTATTCTTTACTACCAACAGTCCTACATTAGAGTCAACTTAGGGAAATACTTGACACCTGGCAGAGCCTTTGGCAGTTTCCAACTGCGAAGTGCAAATGGCCATAGATGAAAACGATCGTCGTCTGCAGAGCTATGGTGAGACGTTGCCACAGAGACTTTTACACAATCCTGTTGGAGACAGGCGAAGCAGCTGCGCTCAGTACAGAAACATTCCGGGATCGTGTTTCTTAATTTGGATACTGTACTTATACATGCGTACATTATGCATACTTTTTGTGTGACTGTTTCATAATTTCAAAGGTGTTTTCACCAGTACATGGACATCAAATTTTTTCTATATTTCACTACAAACACCATTCTGTGTTTTTTTTTGTCTAATAGAAAACTAGCAGAATGAGCAACCGGGCAATGCCGGGTTTGTCAACTAGTGTTTAATAAACAAGGCTGAGCCAGTAGAGCTCACTCTATACGTTTCTTGCTTGTCCAGGCACCGTTTAAGAAAAACTTCAGTCTCTGTTTATAAGGTCATTTGCTGGTTTAATACCAACAACTTCCCTAGTAATGCTACCGCAGTAACTGGAAGTGCACAGCATAATCAGTGTGTTATTATATTCCACTGGATTTCGTACGATGATCTGAATACTCTCCACGGAAACAGCCGAACACCCTATGTATCGAGGTAGGTCGCAATAGTATGGTCTTGCGTTGTCTTGTTGAAAGGTAACATTACCACCGGCTTTAAGGGGACCACACCGTGGTTCAGGTCGAAAAAAATCGATTTTCGGTTTTCATCATACATCGATAGATTAAGGTTTTATTTAAGTACTCTGAAAAGAATTTTGCTGAAAAACTTCTTTTTTCGACCATTTAAAGAGCATTTTCCTACCACGTGTGTTTATGTGCCACGCCCACTTGTGTCACCCATTGTCAACCCACCCACTGTCAACTCTAAGCCATATGGAGATGCCGTCATCAGCAAAATAGAATGTGTAGGCCATGTTCAGAAACGTCTGGAAACATGGCTGAGAAAACTAACTGTTGAAAAATTAGAAGATGGAAAATTGTTGACCGGACAGGGTCGGTTAACTAAAACTGAAATAGAAAACTTGCAGGTGTACTATGGGCAGGCAATTAGGAGAAGTAAAGAAAAGCTGGAGGCATTGAAGAGAGATGTTTGGGCCATATTCTTCCAAAAGTCCACTACTGATGATAAGCCATGTCATGGATTGTGCCCATCAGGAGAAAATTCATGGTGCAAATACAATAGGGCTCACGCAACTGGAGAATCTTATTCTCACCAGCATTCACTTCCTGCTGCTGTTATTACAGCAATTATACCTATTTTCAGAGACTTGGCTCATCCTGATCTTCAAAGAAAATGTCTGCATGGGCAGACACAGAACCCAAATGAATGTTTCAACAGCATAATTAGGAACCGCCTTCCTAAAACTGTATTTGTAGGCATGCACACAATGAAACTAGTAGTTCATAATGCTGTTATTACATTCAATTGTGGTAATACTGGAAAGTGTTGGGTACTGAAAAAGCTGAGAATTAATCCTGGTGAAAATATGATCACTGGGCTGCAACATTTTGTATATTGACAACGCGGTCAACAGCCCATAAAAATTTTATTGACAGTGACGACAGCCGCGGAAGCCTATGCTTACTTTTAGACCCTGCATGGAGTTGAGTATGACCGTCCTGAACTCATCGACTCCATATTCGCATGATAGTAATGGGATGCCGATCAAAGCGAACAGCAATATCTCGGAAAAAGAAAACGCACTCTCGATAGACCACGATAGTGCTGCTGTCTAATTCCAAAACCTGCTGGTAGACATTCCTCCCTCTTATACGATGTATAACAACGATTTTCTCACAAACGGGCAACATTCAGATGTAATTTCTGAAAGTGAAACCTGATGAGTATATTTCCTTATATATACACTCCTGGAAATGGAAAAAAGAACACATTGACACCGGTGTGTCAGCCCCACCATACTTGCTCCGGACACTGCGAGAGGGCTGTACAAGCAATGATCACACGCACGGCACAGCGGACACACCAGGAACCGCGGTGTTGGCCGTCGAATGGCGCTAGCTGCGCAGCATTTGTGCACCGCCGCCGTCAGTGTCAGCCAGTTTGCCGTGGCATACGGAGCTCCATCGCAGTCTTTAACACTGGTAGCATGCCGCGACAGCGTGGACGTGAACCGTATGTGCAGTTGACGGACTTTGAGCGAGGGCGTATAGTGGGCATGCGGGAGGCCGGGTGGACGTACCGCCGAATTGCTCAACACGTGGGGCGTGAGGTCTCCACAGTACATCGATGTTGTCGCCAGTGGTCGGCGGAAGGTGCACGTGCCCGTCGACCTGGGACCGGACCGCAGCGAAGCACGGATGCACGCCAAGACCGTAGGATCCTACGCAGTGCCGTAGGGGACCGCACCGCCACTTCCCAGCAAATTAGGGACACTGTTGCTCCTGGGGTATCGGCGAGGACCATTCGCAACCGTCTCCATGAAGCTGGGCTACGGTCCCGCACACCGTTAGGCCGTCTTCCGCTCACGCCCCAACATCGTGCAGCCCGCCTCCAGTGGTGTCGCGACAGGCGTGAATGGAGGGACGAATGGAGACGTGTCGTCTTCAGCGATGAGAGTCGCTTCTGCCTTGGTGCCAATGATGGTCGTATGCGTGTTTGGCGCTGTGCAGGTGAGCGCCACAATCAGGACTGCATACGACCGAGGGACACAGGGCCAACACCTGGCATCATGGTGTGGGGAGCGATCTCCTACACTGGCCGTACACCACTGGTGATCGTCGAGGGGACACTGAATAGTGCACGGTACATCCAAACCGTCATCGAACCCATCGTTCTACCATTCCTAGACCGGCAAGGGAACTTGCTGTTCCAACAGGACAATGCACGTCCGCATGTATCCCGTGCCACCCAACGTGCTCTAGAAGGTATAAGTCAACTACCCTGGCCAGCAAGATCTCCGGATCTGTCCCCCATTGAGCATGTTTGGGACTGGATGAAGCGTCGTCTCACGCGGTCTGCACGTCCAGCACGAACGCTGGTCCAACTGAGGCGCCAGGTGGAAATGGCATGGCAAGCCGTTCCACAGGACTACATCCAGCATCTCTACGATCGTCTGCATGGGAGAATAGCAGCCTGCATTGCTGCGAAAGGTGGATATACACTGTACTAGTGCCGACATTGTGCATGCTCTGTTGCCTGTGTCTATGTGCCTGTGGTTCTGTCAGTGTGATCATGTGATGTATCTGACCCCAGGAATGTGTCAATAAAGTTTCCCCTTCCTGGGACAATGAATTCACGGTGTTCTTATTTCAATTTCCAGGAGTGTAGAACGTCGACGCCATTACACGTATCTAATTTGTACAGTTGTACTGAAATGCTAATCTCTTCTAGATCAAAGCGTACAGTACATATCAAATTGATGTTTTCTGCATGCTGTCTTCAAGTGTAGCAATTCCAGGGTGGTCAGAATCTGTCCGGAAAGAGTATAAGGGCGTTGCAAGATAGTTTTTGCTGAGAAGTTACTGTTAAGAAAGAAATTCGAATCGTTCCGCTGTTTCCGATTTAATTAACATTGAAGTTAGCCATTCAGACCGCTGCGTGCGCAAATTCAACCGGCCCGCCAGAGACGGTGTCGCTAAACGTGTTCTTCGTTTGGTTTTAGGAAAGTGAACGATTCAAAAGTTTATCACAGTTTACAGGCATCGATCCCGAACCAACGTTGCGCTGTGAACTGCTGACACTAACATTATATATGGCGGGCCGCTTGAATTTGCGCGCGACTGGCATTATACAGGGTGAGTCGCGTAAGATGTACCACCCACTTTATTCCGGAGGCAATTGCACGTATCGACATGCGGTTTTCGGCGAATCATAGCGGACTGTTGGGCACATACGTTGGTACATGCACAATAATCACAACGTTTATATTGACCGAGATAATGAGGCAAGTACATGTTTTTTAAATTGGACGCTATACTTTTTTACCATCATTCGAACGCTCTGGAAAAGACGAGTATAGTGATGTAACGCATGTTGCTATTGTGATTCAACTGCTTAAAGGAGGGTGGATGAGGATTTACCTACGTAGCGTAGGCCGTGCATGCTGCATACAGCACGGCAACTCGGCCTGCGGGTCGCGCGAGGCGTGTTTACAGTCTGCAGCCGCTTCCGACCGCCTCGACCTTCAATCGTACAATATTTTCCAGCGTCTTTTAAGTTTTCACTTTCCTCGTGGATGGTTTCCGCCAAGAATCGGTTGTTGCCGGAAGTCTCCGAAACACATCCTCTATATTTTTCAAGCGAGAAGACTTTCGAGCAAAGCTTTGGCGATATTGCCTTCTTAACTTTTATGTTATTCGTGCGCGTCTTCCGACAGCTGACCTCTTGCTAAAAGTGTAGAAGCAATTACGTCCGGTCCGTGGATCAACAATTCATGGAATCCTACTGGCATATTGTGTCATAAGCACAGTGACTGTTTCAGTGGCGTAGCTTCGAAACTTTCCGAGGTCAATTTCTATTTTGTCAGTGTAAATAACGGCATTTTGCAACTGTCGCTTAAATATGGCTCAAAGCCGGGGCTCCAAAGAAACTGGTATAGGCATGCGTAATCAAATACAGAGATATGTAAACAGAAAGATCACCGCGCTGCGGTCGGCAACGCCTATATACGACAACAAGTGTCTGGCGCACAATGGCAGGTTATCAAGATTTACAGGAGTCTTAAAGTGGTGTTATAGTCGCCGCCCGAGCGATGGGACACAGCCTCTACGAGGTAGAGATGAAGTGGGGATTTTCCTGTACGATCATTTTACGAGTGTACCGTGAATATCACGTATCCGATAAAACATTAAAATTCCTGACATCAGTGCGGCCGCAAAAAAGATCCCGCAAGAACGGGACCAACGGAACAGAAGAGCAACCCTTCCGAAAATTGCTGCAGATTTCATTGCAGAACGATCAATAAGTGTCAGAGTGCGAACCATTCAAGGAAACATCATCGATATGGGTTTTCGGAGCCGAAAGCCCACTCGTGTACCCTTGATGACTACACAACACTAAGCTTTAAGCCTTGCCTGGGCCCGTTAACACCGAATTGGACTGTTAATGACTGGAAACATGTTGCCTGGTCGGACGAGTCTCGCTTCAAATTATATCGGATGTACTTGTACTGATATGGAGGCAACCTCAAGGATTCACGGACCCTGGAGGCCAGCAGGGACTCTTCAAGCTGGTGGGAGCTCTGTAATGGTGCGGGGCGTGTGCAGATGGAGTGATATGGGACTCCTAATACGTCTAGATACGACAATGATAGGTGACACATACGTAAGCTTCCTGTCTGATCACCTGCATCCATTCACCTCCACTGTGTATTCCGATGGACCTGGGCAATTCCAGCAGGACAACTTTTACAGAGTGGCTCCAGGAACACTCTCCCGATGTTAAACACTTCCGCTGCCCACCAAGCTCCCCAGACATGAACATTATTGAGCATATCTGCGCTGCCTTGCAACGTACTGTTCAGAAGAGATCTCCATCCCCTCGTATTGTTGCGGATGTATGGACAGCCCTGTTGGATTCATGGAGTCATTTCCCTCCAGCACTACTTCAGACATTAGTCCAGTCCATGTTACGTCGTGTTGCGGGACTTCTCCAGGCTCGTGGGGACAGGTATAGCAGTTTCTTCGGCTCTTCAGTGTAGTAACTCGATATTGAACATGGTTTGCGAAACGAATAGTACTAAGTACGAAATGAAAAAAAAGGCGCGGAATCTAAAACTTATCTCTTTTCTGCTCGTGTTTTACAATTTTCTTGCTTGCATTCCGGGAGATATTAATCAACAAAAACCAACTGTTAAATAGTGGTTAAATAATGAAATAAGTGTTGGGAATTAAGTACATACTTTATGGAACGGCCTCCATTTAAAAAAATCATTCCGTCTGATTTCTCTGGACAAAAATAATTCACCTGAACAATGGAGTACTTTTCCAGCCCGGCTTTCTCGGCGAACAGTTTCGCGAAATATTGAAAATCACGTTTTTGCTGTCCCTGGGAACTGTTGGACGTGCAACCTGCAACTGATACTGGGTTCTTAGATACCGCCTTAATAACGTAGATATGGCACCAAATTTGTATCTCTGTCTAATAAATTTTGGCGCACTTTATTACCCCAACTCACCTACATATTTTATCTCGTGTTCTCTATACCCATAATAAGTGAAAGTATTGTTCCACCTTGGTGTTGCAATTTTAATGTCCAGCAGTGCACACAACTCGAAATTTTTAGTTTTTGTTTGTTTTAGTCAATCTTAATACTTTAATTTTGCGATTGTTAGTGATCGAAAAATGCAGCAGCCTAATCTTTTATTTTAATGTATATGTGGTGTGTGTTTTATCGGACATTGATTGAAATCAATGAGAAAAGTTGAAAACTTGTCCCGGATCGCGAGTCGAAACAGGGCCTACTTCTTATTAGGCAGATGTGCTGACCACTGCGCAATCTGAAGACAGTGGTCATCACAGGTGCACAGACAGTCCTGCGTCTGATGGGAGGCGTGCTACGGTAGCCCGCGCAGTTGCGGACCTGGTAAGCACGGTACCTCAGAGTGTTCGGTCAGAGGGTTAGATGCCCTCTGTAATAAAAACTGAATGCATGGATCCACACCGGCCGGAGTGGCCGAGCGATTCTAGGCGCTACAATCTGGAGCCGCGCGACCGCTACGGTCGCAGGGTCCAATCCTGCCTCGGGCATGGATGTGTGTGATGTCCTTAGGTTAGCTAGGTTTAAGTAGTTCTACGTTCTAGGGGACTGATGACCACAGAAGTTAAGTCCCGTAGTGCTCAGAGCCATTTAAACCATGGATCCACGATGAATTTGAACAAGCGTCACGGAATGTCCAACCTGAACGAATATAACGGCCAATAACGAACAAAATGAAATTAAAAAAGTAAGAAAGAGACCTGGGTTCGAATCCTGGACCAGCACAGATTTTCAGATTTCCCCCTTGATTTGAATCAATGACTACTCGTAACCATTGTCTTTAATTTCTTTTTGTCTTAATTTTATTTTACATTTACATCTACATTTATACTCCGCAAGCCACTCAACAATGTGTGGCGGAGGACACTTTACGTGCCACTGTCATTGCCTCCCTTTCCTGTCCCAGTCGCGGATGGTTCGCGGGAAGAAGGACTGCCGGAAAGCCTCCGTGCGCGCTCGAATCTGTCTAAACAATGGATCAAATGGCTCTGAGCGCTATGCGACTTAACTTCACAGGTCATCAGTCGCCTAGAACTTAGAACTAATTAAACCTAACTAACTTAAGGACATCAAAATGGTTCAAATGGCTCTGAGCACTATGGGACTTAACATCTATGGGCATCAGTCCCCTAGAACTTAGAACTACTTAAACCTAACTAACCTAAGGACATCACACAACACCCAGTCATCACGAGGCGGAGAAGATCCCTGACCCCGCCGGGAATCGAACCCGGGAACCCACCTAAGGACATCACACACATCCATGCCCGAGGCAGGATTCGAACCTGCGACCGTAGCGGTCACTCGGCTCCAGACTGTAGCGCCTAGAACCGCACGGCCACTCCGGCCGGCTCGAATCTCTCTAATTTTACATTCGTGATCTCCTCGGGAGGTATAAGTAGGGGGAAGCAATATATTCGATACCTCATCCAGAAACGCACCCTCTCGAAACCTGGGCAGCAAGATACACCGCGACGCAGAGCGCCTCTCTTGCAGTCTGCCACTTGAGTTTGCTAAACATCCTCGTAACGCTATCACGCTTACCAGATAACCCTGTGACGAAACGCGCCGCTCTTCTTTGGATCTTCTGTATCTCCTCTGTCAACCCGACCTGGTACGGATCCCACACTGATGAGCAATACTCAAGTATAAGTCGAACGAGAATGGCAATTATCTAATAGATAAGAGCTAGTAGGTTTTAACTACTACGGGGGTTGTTTCAATCGGATTTTCGCTGCTCAAGCAGTAAAGCTAGTAACCAAGTTCACGACAATCTATCTTGAATCAAGCGATATATCCTCGCTGAATACAGTGTCAGACAATCAAAATCTTTTCCGTACAGATCTATTCACATCTAAGTTCAACGCAGGTCAAATACAGCGAAATATCGTGACACGCTGTTGTAATAATCTGCACATGTTATCCTCACTACGGTAGACGTTAATCCGTAATATCGGCATTCCGCATTTACTGGTAAAAACACGTTTTCACCATTCAGTATAATGCTTAACTGTGTGCTGAGGCTCAACCCTCGGGGCTGCAGTCACACACAGCTGGTACAATATACTTTCTCCTGCAACGTCTTTACAACAACCACTCTACACATTCACTGCTCAGCTGCATCTGATAACAGTATCATTCGTTTGTCGCACTGGGCACTTGACAATCGACCTTTTATCTGCCCTCGACCTGTGCAGGACAAGTACGGTTACCTAGAGAAAGAGACAGCGTACACCTTACAAACTGTATTCATTTTTAAGTTAATTTGCCTATATCTCAGTCCCATTTGCACATTTTTAAAATGTATAACACGTTCAATTTCTCTGGATTATCTTGATATCGATAAAATTGCGTCAGGAACCTGTCATATCTGTATCAGAACCTCGTATCAAAGTACTTTTCATTTTCATGTCGTACATCGCTTTGATGACCACTTGCTGTTGTCGATATTAGTGCATATAAAATGCATTCATCTACTACATCTACACCTAATCCTACGTGATTACTTTGAATTTACAATTAAGTGCCTGGCGAAGGTTTCGTCGAAAGACTGCGAAGTAGCTTAGTACTACTGTACCGTTCCACTCTCGAAAAGCGGGTGGGAGGGACGAACACTTCAATCTCTCCATATGAGCTCTGATTTCTCTTATTTTATTGTGATGGTCATTTCTCCATATGTATGTGGGCACCAACAAAATATTTTCACACTCTGGAGAGAATATTGGTGATTCAAATTTTATGAGAAGGTCCTGCCGCAGCGAAAAAAGCCTTTGTCTTACTGACTACCACCACAATTCGTGTTTCATATTCGTGGCTCTGTCTCGGCTATTTCACGATAACACAAAACGAACTGCCCTTCTCTGAATTCTTTCGATATCCTCTGTCAGATCCATCTGATGCGGATCGTACACCGCACAGCAATGCACCAGAAGAGGGCGGACAGGCGTAGCGTAAGCAGTCTCTTTAGCAGATCTGGTACTTTTTCTAAGAGTTCTGCCAATAAATCGCAGTCTTTGGTTTCCTTTCCAAACAATATTATCCATGTGGTCGTTCCAATTTAAATTATTCGTAATTGTAATCTCTAAGTGTTTAATTGAGTTTACAGCCTTTAGATTTGTGTGATTTACCGTGTAAACAAAATTTAGCGTATTCCTTTTAGTATTTACATGAATAACTTTACTTTTTCATTATTTATAGATAAGTGCCACTTATTACATAGCACAGATATGTTGTCTAAATCATTTTGCAATTTTTTCATCATCTGATGACTTTACATGACGGTAAATGACAGTAACATCTGTGCCAGCCTTGTGGCCGAGCGGTTCTAGGCGCTTCAGTCCGGAACCGCGCTGCTGCTACGGTCGCAGGTTCGAATCCTGACTCGGGCATGGACGTGTGTGATGTCCTTAGTTAGGTTTAAGTAGTTCCAAGCCTTGGGGGCTGATGACCTCAGATGTTAAGTCCAATAGTGCTTAGAGCCATTTGAACCATTAAGTATCATCCGTAAACAATCTAGGAGTTCTGCTCAGATCGTCTCCGCAGTCGCTTATGTAGATCAGGAACAGCACATGGCGTTTTACTCGATGACTTTCCGTCAGTTCTTACCAACTGTGACCTTTCTGACAGGGAATCATGAATTCAATCACACAATTGAGATGATACTCCATAGGCAAGCAATCTGTTCAGAAATTTCTTGTGAGCAAAGGTATCAAAAGTCTTCTGGAAATCTAAATAAGAATGAATTTGACGTCGTCTGTCGATTGCACATATTACCAAGCGAGAGAAGAGAGCCAGTTGTATTTCGCCAGAACGATATTTCATGAACCCGTGTTGACTATTTGTCATTAAATCGTTCTTTCTGAGGTGATTCATAAAGTTCGAGCATACTATATGTTCCAAAATCCTCCTGGAAATCAACATTAGTGATATGCGTCTGTAATGCAGCGGATTATTAGTGTCTTAATACGTAAGTACCTCGTATTATTGAGTCCACAGACTCTTTTTAGACAGCAGGCAGCTGCTTTTGTGAAGCACAGCCGAGCTAATCGCAATTTCCTTTTCCCGAAGCGGGACGGTGGCCTTTTGGCTCCGTGTTGATGCGAAACACGCGCGCTGCGTGTAAAAAGGCCTGCCGTTATTAGTTTATAAACACGGCGGGGCCAGGCGGAGCGGGGGCTGCTGCAGAATTCATATGCAGGGCACACCGGGCCCTAACCAGTGACTTGATCAAACGGGCCCCGGGGTGCGCATCGAACGCCATGAAGGCTGCCCCGTGCAACACCCTAGCGTACGGTGTCAGGTCGGAAAAAAAAGGAGGAAAGGAAGATTCAGAATTTGACGCCCTGTCGACAGCGAGGGCATTATAGATGGAGCACAAGCCCGGATTTTATGTTTCTTGTGTATGGGGATGGAAATTGGCCGTGGCATTTCAAAGGAACCACCACGGCATTTGCATGGAGTGATTTAGGGAAATCAAAAAAACCTAAATCTGTATGTCCGGAGGCGGACTTGATTGCGTGTCCAGTGTGCTAAGCAACGCGCCATACCACTCGGTTGTGGGGTCTAGTAAAAGATTCAGGAAACATACACTCCTGGAAATTGAAATAAGAAAACCGTGAATTCATTGTCCCAGGAAGGGGAAACTTTATTGACACATTCCTGGGGTCAGATACATCACATGATCACACTGACAGAACCACAGGCACATAGACACAGGCAACAGAGCATGCACAATGTCGGCACTAGTACAGTGTATATCCACCTTTCGCAGCAATGCAGGCTGCTATTCTCCCATGGAGACGATCGTAGAGATGCTGGATGTAGTCCTGTGGAACGGCTTGCCATGCCATTTCCACCTGGCGCCTCAGTTGGACCAGCGATCGTGCTGGACGTGCAGACCGCGTGAGACGCCGCTTCATCCAGTCCCAAACATGCTCAATGGGGGACAGATCCGGAGATCTTGCTGGCCAGGGTAGTTGACTTACACCTTCTAGAGCACGTTGGGTGGCACGGGATACATGCGGACGTGCATTGTCCTGTTGGAACAGCAAGTTCCCTTACCGGTCTAGGAATGGTAGAACGATGGGTTCGATGACGGTTTGGATGTACCGTGCACTATTCAGTGTCCCCTCGACGATCACCAGTGGTGTACGGCCAGTGTAGGAGATCGCTCCCCACACCATGATGCCGGGTGTTGGCCCTGTGTGCCTCGGTCGTATGCAGTCCTGATTGTGGCGCTCACCTGCACGGCGCCAAACACGCATACGACCATCATTGGCACCAAGGCAGAAGCGACTCTCATCGCTAAAGACGACACGTCTCCATTCGTCCCTCCATTCACGCCTGTCGCGACACCACTGGAGGCGGGCTGCACGATGTTGGGGCGTGAACGGAAGACGGCCTAACGGTGTGCGGGACCGTAGCCCAGCTTCATGGAGACGGTTGCGAATGGTCCTCGCCGATACCCCAGGAGCAACAGTGTCCCTAATTTGCTGGGAAATGGCGGTGCGGTCCCCTACGGCACTGCGTAGGATCCGACGGTCTTGGCGTGCATCCGTGCGTCGCTGCGGTCCGGTCCCAGGTCGACGGGCACGTGCACCTTCCGCCGACCACTGGCGACAACATCGATGTACTGTGGAGACCTCACGCCCCACGTGTTGAGCAATTCGGCGGTACGTCCACCCGCCCTCCCGCATGCCCACTATACGCCCTCGCTCAAAGTCCGTCAACTGCACATACGGTTCACGTCCACGCTGTCGCGGCATGCTACCAGTGTTAAAGACTGCGATGGAGCTCCGTATGCCACGGCAAACTGGCTGACACTGACGGCGGCGGTGCACAAATGCTGCGCAGCTAGCGCCATTCGACGGCCAACACCGCGGTTCCTGGTGTGTCCGCTGTGCCGTGCATGTGATCATTGCTTGTACAGCCCTCTCGCAGTGTCCGGAGCAAGTATGGTGGGTCTGACACACCGGTGTCAATGTGTTCTTTTTTCCATTTCCAGGAGTGTATTATTATGCACACAATACTAAGCATGGTTACCACAATGACATTCTTCTGCTTCTTCCGTCTCTCTAGGGTTAGGCCTAATGCCTGCTTCGGCGTCATAATCTCCTCCGGTTTTCCGAAATTCCTTCACAAAGGAAGACGAAGCAAGAACAACTGCCAACATGACTAACTTACAAGTAGACATCCTAGCCGGGCGCGGTGGCCGTGCGGTTCTAGGCACTGCAATCCGGAACCGCAAGACTGCTACGGTCGCAGGTTCGAATCCTGCCTCGGGCATGGATGTGTGTGATGTCCTTAAGTTAGTTAGGTTTAAGTAGTTCTAAGTTCTAGGAGACTGATGACCTAAGATGTTAAGTCCTATAGTGCTCAGAGCCATTTGAACCATTTTGAACCATCCTCGGTGCAGCTTAAATCACTTAAGAAAGGCAAGGCTTCCGGTCCAGATTATATACCCGTCAGATTCCTTTCAGAGTATGCTGATACAGTAGCTCTATACTTAGCTATCATATACCAATGCCGGCTCGTAGAAAGATCCGTAGCCAAAGACTGCAAAGTTGCACAAGTCACACCAGTATTCAAGAAAGTAAATAGGAGTAATGAGCTGAATTACCCATATCTCTAAAGTCGATTTGCAGTAGGACTTTGGAACATATATTAGCCGTGGTTGGCTCATGCTATGCGCTGGATTAAACCTTCTTTGCGATTCTGTGTTTAGTCTCCTGCGGTTACCGCGATTATGCTGTTATCCTCTCCTTCCGCGGGTGGTAGCAGCGGTGTGTACCGATATTCGGACCTTGGACTATCTTTGACATGGCTCTTATAGTTTCCGGCTGGGCGGCGTGCGACCAGTCGGTCGGTTGGCGTGGAACAGTAAGGAATTCTCGGCGGGGAATAATTTGTCCGGGGCCCGCTGGCGGTCTCTACGCGGTGTCGGAGAATGCGGCGCTGTTCCCATTGCTACGAGGTCCGTGGCTCACCGACCCTGGACACGAAAGTTGAGTTTTGATTTAACCTATAACCAAGTCAAGACTGTTCACATTGTGTCGTTTGGAGTTTGTTGTCGGCTGTTAGGATAATCCCACGAACAACAACGTGTTTTTCAAGCTGGAAAATTCTAGCCACCCTCCAGTGGAGTTTCACTGTATTTGGTTATTTGAATTCAAGTGCACCTTCTGCCATGTGGCTGTTAAAGTTCCGGTTCTTGCCCTGGGCGTTGACGTAAATTTCAGGCTGTGTAGTTTACTCATTGTGCTGTTTCTGTCCAGTACGGAGTGTAGTTTGACAGTTCCGTGTATGATTGGTTGTGGGTGTCAATATCTTCTACGTTGTTCTCTTGAACTCCCTGTTGTGCCCTGGTCGGGTGAAGTGGAAGTTGTCTTGTCGGTGGGTCCGCTGACTGTCTATCGGTTGGGTTGTCGTCGGATCTTGAATGGCTGGCCCGACTGCCTGTCTCACCTAAGAGAGCGTTAGTGATTGAATTACAGGCCAACCCTCGAACTTCTGGGCACCATTGTGTGTACTGCCTTATTTTTTTAAATTTGTTCTTGTTGTTGGTACTTGTATGGCTTCTACTCGGTTTTGTGTTTTAAATTAGCGTTGTTTTACTCTGAAGGCCTTCAGACTAATTTAAAGTACTATTTCACGTAAGACCTTTGGTATTTTAAAAATTTTTGAATTTTTAAGTCTTCGGCCTTCAGTCTACTTGAATTTAACTTGTTTACTTCAACCTATAGAAATTTTAAGTCTTCGGCCTTCAGACAGTTTGAGTTTCAGTTGTTTTTTCTTAAGGCCTTCAGCCTAAATTAAAGAACTGTTTCACGTAAGGACTTTGGTTTTTTTTTTTTTAAATTAATCTTTTCGAGTTCTAAGTGTTCGGCCTTCAGCCGATTTCAGTTTAACTTGTTTACTTCAGCCAAACTAAAGAACTATTTTAAGATAAGGCGTGCCTTTTAAATTTCTGATTATGCTTGCCTTCAGCCGTTTTTAAATTAGAGTGGCTTTCAGCCCGTAATTAAGCAGCAAAGATTAAAGCTGCGTGTTTAAAAACTTTTTTTGGGCTCTTGTAATGTTTGATGAAATAATAAAGTTGTATGTTCGAGTGTAACTGACAGCCCTTATTTTGGCCCCTTTCCACAATTTATACTATCTGTCCTATCCTGCGGGATTAGCAGGGCGCCTCAATATACTGTGCTCCAACATCATGAATCACCTGGATGAAAACGATTTAGTGACAAATAGCCATTACGGAATCAGAAAATATAGTTCTTGTGAAACACGACTGGCTCTTTTTCTCACGAAGTATGTGTACTATCGACAAGGGACGTCAAATTGCTTACATATTTTTAGGTTTCCGGAAGGCTTTTGACACAGTTCCTCATAAGTGACTTCTAATTAAATTGCATACCATGGAGTATCGTCTCAATTGTTTGACTGGATTCGTGAACTCCTGTCAGAATGGTCAGTTCGTAATAACTGCAGGAAGTCATCGAGTAAACCAGAAGTAGTATCTGGCGTTTCTAAAAGAAGTGTTATAGGCTCTCCGTTTTTACTGATCTACATAAAAGATTTAGGTGATAATCTGAGCAGTCGTTTTACATTGTTTGCAGACGATGCTGCCATTTATCGTCATGTTAAGTCATCAGATAATGAAAACGAATTGTAAAATGAATTAGGCAAGATATCTGTATGGTGTAAAAAGTGGCAATTAACTCTAAATAATCAAAAAGTGAAGTCATCCACTTGAGTACTAAAAGGAATACTCTAAATTTCGGATACACGATAAATCACACAATCTAAAGTCTGTAAACTCAACTAAATGCTTAGGGATTACAATTACGAATAATTTAAATTGGAATGATCAGATAGATAATACTGTGGTGAAATGAAACCTAAGAATACGATTTATTGGCAGAAAGCTTAGAAAAAGTAGCAACTGTACTGAGGCGGGCTACAATACGCTTTTCCGTCCTCTTCTGGAGTATTCCTGTGTGGTGTGGGATCTGCTTCAGATAGGACATCGGAAAAAATCGAAGAAGGGCAGACCGTTTTGTTTTATCGTAAAACAGGGGAGAGAGTGCCTCTAAAACGATACACGAATTGCGGTCATTAAAACAAAGCCGTTTTTCTCTGCGGCAGGACATACTCATGTTTGCTCTTGAGATTGTGAAAATATTTCGTGAGCGCCTACATACATATGGATCATCATAATAAAATAAGAGAAATCTGTGCCCACACGGAATAATTACACGATGTGATCAAAAGTATCCGGACACTACCAAAAACATACGATTTTTATATTAGGTGCGTTGTGCTGCCACCTACAGCCAGGTACTTCATATCAGCGACCTCAGTAGTCATTACATATCGTGAGAGCGCAGAACTGGGCGCTCCGCAGAACTCACGGGCTTCGAACGTGGACAGGTGATTGGGTGTCACTTGTGTCATACGTGTGTACGCGAGATTTCCACACTCCAAATTATCCCTGGGTCTACTGTTTCCGACGTCATAGTGAAGTGGAAACGTGAAGGAACACGTACAGCACAAAAGCGTACAGGCCGACCTCGTCTGTTGACTGACAGAGACGGCCGTCAGTTGATCGTAATGCGTAGCAGGCAGACATCTATCCAGACCATTATACAGGAATTCCAAACTGCATCAGGATCCACTGCAAGTACTATGAGGTTAGGCAGGAGGTGGGAAAACTTGGATTACTTATTCGAGCGGCTGCTCATAAGCCACACACCATGCCGGTAAAAGCCAAACGACGCCTCGCTTGGTATAAGGAGCGCAAACAATGGACGATTGAACAGTGGAAAAACGTTGTGTAAAGTGACGAATGACGGAACAAAATGTGGCCATCCGATGGCAGGGTGCGGGTATGACGAAAGCCCGGTGAACGCCATGTGCCAGCGTGTTAGTGCCAACAGTAATATTTGGAGGCGGTGGTGTTATGTTGTGGTGGTGTTTTTCATGGAGAGGTTTGCACCCTTTGTTGTTTTGCGTGCCACTATCACAGCACACGCCTACATTGGTGTTTTAAGCACGTTCTTGCTACCGACTGTTGAAAAGCTCGGATGGCGACTGAACCTTTAAACGCAATCGAGCATCTGTTCATAATGCACGGCCTGTGGCGGTGTGTTTATACGAAATTAACATCCCTATAATGGACTGGCCTGCACAGTCTTGGCCGGCCGGAGTGGCCGGGCGGTTCTAGGCGCTACAATCTGGAACCGCGCGACCGCGACGGTCGCAGGTTCGAATCCTGCCTCGGGCGTGGATGTGTGTGATGTCCTTAGGTTACTTAGGTTTAAGTACTAAGTTCTTGGGGACTGATGACCTCAGATGTTATGTCCCATAGTGCTCAGAGCCATTTGAACCATTTTGCACAGTCTTGACCTGAATCCTACAGAACACCTTTGGGCTGTTTTGGAACGCCGACTTCGTGCCAGTGCCCACTGACCGACATCGATATCTCTCCTCAGTGCAGCATTCCGTGACGAATGGGCTACCATTCCCCAAGAAACCTTCCAGCACCTGATTGCACGTATGCCTGTGAGAGTGGAAGTGGTCATCAAGGCTAACGGTGGGCCAACACCGTATTGAACTCCAGAATTACCGATGGATGGCCCCACGAACTTGTAAGTCATTTTCAGGCAGGTGTCCGGATACTTAGGATCACATAGTACAATTGTTCGTTTTTCCCACTCTCTGTTCGAGAGTGGAACAGCAGAGAAGTAGCTTTAAGGTTGTTCGTTGAGCCTTCAGTCAGACACTTGATCGTTAATTGCAGCGTAATCATGTAGATGTAGATGTTCTCGATCGTCTCACACTTGTCTTACCCTATGGTTTATAATGCACTGCTAATTTGGGAAGTCTTTGTGGCTCCATTCGAAGTACGTGCATTTTCTTCCCTTTCGGAGACATGCATGTTCGTCCATTAAAATTATATCCGAGCTATTTCTAGGTCTGAAGTTCTTATTTTGCTGTATATTTTGTAACCATTATTCAGAATACTGTGCCACAACAATCAGCACCGGAAAATTAGAGTCTTTCGAACTCACTCAGGCACTTACCAGCAATCGTTCTTCCCGCGAACCATTCGCGACCGGAACAAGGAAAAAGAGTATACGGGAACTGAACAGGAAATACTGTCCGTCACACACCGTAAGGTAGCTTTTGAGAGCAAATGCAGGTGCAGAATGTCTCTTACATAGAGGATTCAATTTCTGATAGTGACTGCTAGTTCCATGTTTGGACGTCCAGTCTCTGATTCCTTGTCCGCTCGCCTAACATACTCCTCAAACCCACTATAGAGTGCTTCGTGGAGGGTACTTCGTACCAGTATTAGGGATTTGGTGTCCTACTTCATTAGTATATCGAGCGAGGGAAAAATGAATGTCTATATCGTTCTGTACGCACCATAATAAATTTCTTCTCTTATTTTCACGATCCCTACACAGAACACAGGATACTGACAACAGAAATGTTTTCTCGACCATAGGTCTTCTAAATTTACCCAACGGGGTATTTATAGAATTTCGTCAGTTTTCTTTCAAGGATGCACATTTAACTACAGGGATCACTTCTGTTAGTCCTTCATGTGGGCTATACCGACCTGTTAAGACCCTAATAGCGCACTTTTGAATTTGTTAGATGCCTTCAGTCGTGCTTGCCTGATAAGGACTTCAAACTCTGTAGAAGTGTTAAAAATTTAATGTTTGCTATCAGATTTACAAATTTATTATTTTTTTGATGGTTTCCTGTGCTTACAATACGTGTTTGTACTGTTAACAACACAAACGCAATGTAAAAACTACGTTCTTTCGGAGATAGTCCTTCATAGTCTACATTTTGTAATGGTTGACAATGTACATATGAAAGTAAACTAAACTCCTCCCGAACAGGCCACGAAGGTCTATTGGTACCGACCGGCCGCCGTGTCATCCTCTGACGTAGCGTCACTGGATGCGGATAAGGAGGGGCATGTGGTCAGCACACCGCTGTCCCGGCCGTATGTCAGTTTCCGAGAGCGGAGCCGCTACTTCTCAACCAAGTAGCTCCTCAGTTTGCCTCACAAGGGCTGAGTCCACCGCGCTTGCCAACAGCGCTCGACAGACCGGTCGGCAGCGCTTAACTTCCGTAATCTGACGGTAACCGGTCTTACTACTGCGGGAAGGCCATTGGAACAGTATATATATATTTGCATATGATACAAATCGATTACTAAAAGACGATATTTTCATTGTAAGTTATCCAGATTTCTCATGAACGCATAAGCTCTTTCTTACCCTTGTGCCAACAGAATTCAGTCCTCGTGTTACCACCATAATGACCGCTCTGTTTAGTCATAATAAAGACAATTTTGTGACGGTAACGAAATCATAGCGTGTTGCACCCGATTCGGTAAACATTTTATGACTGATGGTTTTCAGTTTATCCAATGGCTAGTTGAAATACATATCCATCTAATGTACTTCCATCTGTTTACCTTGATGAATAACTTACTTGTCTTATTCTGTGTGTACATTGTTCGATTGTTTTTCTTCATACAGTCTTCCTGCTATGGTCAACGGCCATCCGTCATTCAACACACACTTTCACTCGTTACTTAGCAGAAGACATTTTTCCTCTTTCCCTGTGTGAGGGATAATTCTTCGATACGGAGCCTCTTGAAACAGAAAACACTTTAGCTACCTTGCTTACAGAAGCACTTACCATGTTGTTGTTGTTGTGGTCTTCAGTCCAGAGACTGGTTCGATGCAGTTCTCCATGCTACTCTATCCTGTGCAAGCTTCTTCATCTCCCAGTACCTATTGCAACCTTTATTCTTCTGAATCTGTTTAGTGTATTCATCTCTTGGTCTCCCTCTACGATTTTTACCCTCCACGCTGCCCTCCAATACTAAATTGGTGATCCCTTGATGCCTCAGAACATGTCCTGCCAACCGATCCCTTCTAGTCAATTTGTGCCACAAACTTCTCTTCTCCCCAATTCTATTCAATACCTCCTCATTAGTTATATGATCTGCCCATCTAATCTTCAGCATTCTTCTGTAGCACCACATTTCGAAAGCTTCTATTCTCTTCTTGTTCAAACTATTTATCGTCCACGTTTCACTTCCATACATGGCTACACTCCTTACAAATGCTTCCAGAAACGACTTCCTGACACTTTATACTCGATGTTAACAAATTTCTCTTCTTCAGAAACGCTTTCCTTGCCATTGCCAGTCTACATTTCATATCCTCTCTTCTTCGACCATCGTGAGTTATTTTACTCCCCAAATAGCAAAACTCCATTACTACTTTAGGCCTCTCATTTCCTAATCTAATTCTCGCAACATCACCCGATTTAGAATTCATTTCGCTCAGATATAATGCACTCAGAACTACACAGAACGTTCTGATCGCGATTGACATGACATACGTATTGAGGGCAATGCACAGGCGCCATTCGTGGTCAGGTACAACAGGGCAATCTGCAGGGCTGGCTGGCATCTGCATTTAAGTTCGAGCACTCATTCCTGGCGATATTCCCATATTTTTGTCCAACCCCTGTAGATGTAGATTTGGTGACAGGCATGATTTTCGAGGTGAAACGTATCGTGAACAAAATGCGGATTTTTTACAACCAAATTCTCCGCCAGATCATTCATCGTTTGACACAAAAAGTGTTGCATCGGTGGGCGATGTAGACAAGGACGTAAACTATGAACAGGTTCCATGACTGGAGCCTGATTTTTTTTTCAAGGTGATAAAAATATATGATAACCACTTGTAACTGAGCTTGAGAAAGTGAGGGTCCAGTTGACAGAAGAATCGTGGAGGGCGACGCTCGAAATGTGTCGAGGGCGTCGCTTGGAAAGCTCCGAATGTTCACAGAGTAGCGCCAAGCAGGGAGCGGCAACCCCACAGTACGCGACACACGTCTGCCCTCGTTTCTGCAGCGTGTCCCTGAGAAGCGAGTTATTACGAAAAATACAGCGAGCGCAACCGCAAACACGCTTTATGTGGAGCCGGGACTCTCCCTGGAGACGAGCACGAAGCGAGAGTGGGGCTGACGCGGACGGAGAATACGCATTTCTGCGCGAGGCAGCCGGTAACGCGAAACTCGATTCGGAGACAGCGTTTCCTGCAGAAATACTCGGCACACATTCGAGGGAAGCCAGCATCCTATTTCAGTTGTCACGTCATATGCGCCGTGGACGTAAGTGCGCCGACGTGAAGGCTGCTCTTGCCGAAAGCGTTCTAGAGCGCCAGGCTGTTTCGCCTGCGGAAGAGTCACCCTATTCGTGCGTCCTTCCAGCTAAGACGGAGCTTGCTTCTCATCTCCTTGTTTCTACATCTGTATTACTAAACGGGTTTAACTCAGTTCACGGTGCATGGTCCTAATCGCAGAGTGCTAATTTAAAGCTTTCCAGGGTCAAAAAAAATTTAATTTTCAATGTTTCATATAATTATGATTGAATTCTAACCTTCTGCTCATTAACATGTATAGTCATACCTTAAAGGCTTAACACATAAGGAGCCACCAAAAAGTTTTCCGTTTCAGAGCGTTGTGCAGTGTATGTGCAATTTTGTGCTGATCCAATGAAGAATCTCTCAAACTTTTTGGGTCAAACTGAAACAGATAAATAGCCGTAAAATATCTAGGAGCAACTACCAGAGTGACCCTAAATGGAATGATCACATCTGCATCTACATCTACATGGATACTCTGCAAATAACATTTAAGTGCCTGACAGAGGTTTCATCGAACCACCTTCACAATTCTGTATTATTCCAATCTCGTATAGCGGGCGGAAAGAATGAACACCTATACCTTTCCGTAAGAGCTCTGATTTCCCTTATTTTATCGTGGTGATCGTCCCTCCCTATGTACGTCGGTGTCATCAAAATATTTTAGCATTCGGAGGACAAAGTTGCTGATTGGAATTTCGTGAGAAGATTCCGTCGCAAAACAAATAGTGGGAAAAAGCTGATATCAGACTCAGATTCAAAGGAAGAATCTTAAGGAAATGCAACTCATCCACGAAGGAAGTGGTTTACAGGGCGCTTCTTCGACCGATTCTTGAGTATTGTTCGTCTGTCTGGGATCCCTACCAGGTAGGAGTGATACAAGAGAGAGAGAAGATCCAACGATGAACGGCGCGTTTTGTCACGGGACCGTTTTGTCGGCCCGAGAGCGATACTTGACATACTCAACGAACTCCATTGGCAGACATTACAAGAGAGGCCTTGTGCATCAAGGAGAGATTTACTACTGAAATTTCAAGAGAGCAGTTTCCGGGACGAGTCGGACAACATACACTACTGGCCATTAAAATTCCTACACCACGAAGATGACGTGCTACAGACGCGAAATTTAACAGGACAGGAAGAAGATGCTGTGATATGCATATGATTAGCTTTTCAGAGCATTCACACAAGGCTGGCGCCGGTGGCGACACCTACAACGTGCTCACATGAGGAAAGTTTCCAACCGATTTCTCATACACAAACAGCAGTTGACCAGCGTTGCCTGGTCAAACGTTGTTGTGACGCCTCGTGTAAGGAGGACAAATGCGTACCATCACGTTTTCGACTTTGATAAAGGTCGGATTGTAGCTTATCGCGAGTGCGGTTTATCGTATTGCAACAATGCTGTTCGCGTTGGTCGAGATCCAGTGACTTAGCAGAATATGGCATTATTGGGTTCAGGAGGGTAATACGGAACGCCGTGCTGGATCCCAAAGGCCTCGTATCACTAGCAGTCGAGATGACAGGCATCTTATCAGCATGGCTGTAACGGATCGTGCAGCCACGTCTCGATCCCTGAGCCAACAGATGGGGACGTTTGCAAGACAACAATCATCTGCACGAACAGTTCGACGACGTTTGCAGCAGCATCGACTATCAGCTCGGAGACAGTGGCTGCGGTTACCCTTGACGCTGCATCACAGACAGGAGCATCTGCGATGGCGTTCTCAACGACGAACCTGAGTGCACGAATGGCAAAACGTCATTTTTTCGGATGAATCCACGTTCTGTTTACAGCATCATGATGGTCGCATCCGTGTTTGGCGACATCGCGGTGAACGCACATTGGAGGCGTGTATTTGTCATTGCCATACTGGCGTATCAAACGGCGTGATGGTATGGGTACCATTGGTTACACGTCTCGGTCACCTCTTGTTTGCATTGACAGAACTTTGCACAGTGGACGTTACATTTCAGACGTGTTACCACCCGTGGCTCTACCCTTCATTCGATCCCTGCGAAACACTACATTTCAGCAGAATAATGCATGACCTCATGTTGCAGGTCGTGTACGGGTCTTTCTGGATACAGAAAATGTTCGACTGCTGCCCTGACCAGCACATTCTCGAGATCTCTCACCAATTGAAAACGTCTGGTCAATGGTGGCCGAGCAACTGGCTGGTCACAATACACCAGTCACTACTCTTGATGAACTGTGGTATCGCGTTGAAGCTGCGTGGGTAGCTGTGCCTGTACACGCCATCCAAGCTCTGTTTGACTCAATGCCCAGACATATTACGGCCATTATTACGGCCAGAGGCGGTTGTTCGGGTACTGATTTCTCAGGATCTAAGCACCCAAATTGCATGAAAATGTAATCACATGTCAGTTGTAGTATAATATATTTGTCCAATGAATACCCGTTTATCATCTGCATTTGTATTTGGCGTAGCAATTTTAGTGGCCAGTTGTGTATTACTTCCCCCCAACATATGTCCCGCGTAACGAGCACGGGGAATAGTCGAGAAATTAGAGCCAACACAGAGGCATGCCGACAGTTATTCTCCCCACGCTCTATTCGCGAGTGAAACAGGATTGGAGGGCTCAGTTAGTGGTATAAAAAGTAACCACCGTCACACACAATTTGGTGTCTTTCGGAGTATGAATTAGATGTGGATGTAGACAACTGCGAGCCAGACATTCTGTAGCGTGCTTTCACTGTCCCCAAATGGTGTCAAACGAGAGCTCCTTGGAGGGCAAGGTGGAGGTCTCTGGTGTTTTTGAGGGAACCTGGTTCTGCTTCGGTGCCACTGATGTCTGTGTTTTGGTTGGGAGGAGGCCAGTTGACGTCTTGAATCTACCCTGTTTGTGTGTTAGACACAACGGACTTACACCTGGAGTCATAGTCTGGAGTGCGATTTCGTATGAAATCAGGAGCACTCTCGCAGTTATACCATGCGCGTTGACTGCAAAATTGTACATCAGTCTGTTGATTAGACCTGTTGTGCTGAACCAGCGAGTGTTTTCCAACAGGGTAACGCTCGACCACATACTGTTGCTGTAACCCGACATGCTCTACATAGTGTCGATGTATTGCCTGGGCGTGCTCGATCACCAGATTTGTCTATAATAGAGCACATACGGGGCATTATTTGATGACAATTCCAGCGCCATCCACAAACAGCATCCCTTATTGCCCGACCAAGTGCCACAGGCGTGGAACTCCATCGCAAGAACTAACATCCAGCAACTGTACAGCACAATAACACAATCCACGCACATTTCCATTCTTACATTCAACAATTTGGTTGTTAAACCGGTTTTTAACCCACCAGCATTTTACATTTGCAATGGCTTACCGCGTGCCTAGTGCAATCTGGTTTCGCAGGACAGAGCGGATCAGGTTGTGGAAAGGGACCCAAATCAGTTGCTGATAGTTGCACAAACATGCAAACCTTATTTTGCTAAAACACTTTATCACACATGCCCTTGAAAGAATTCAGAAACAATATCGCTGAAGGCCAGAACACAAGCTGTTAAAATTGCCTTAAGGAATACACACGGATGAAGGCCTTAGTTACAAAATAGAAGAACTGAGGGCTTAAGGCCTGGATAACAAGAATGTCAGAAAGAAAATTTTTAAACGTTTTAAGCAAATGACCTTTTACATTTTAATTTAAGACGACAGAAGGCCTTATCTTGAAATATTTCACATAAAATTCGGCTGAAGGCTATATACTGAACATATAACAGCTCAAGGCTTAAGGCCTGGATAAAAACATTAAGATAGAAAGGAAAATTTTCAAATGATATTTCAGATTTTAATTTAAGACGGCTTAACGCCTTATCTTAAAATACTGAACACTAAAACTAACTAAATTAACACACGGCTGAAGGCCTCGCACAGTACTTGAGACAAAAAGAAAGTCACAATCCAAAACAACAGAACAGTGGTGCTCAGAAGTATTCCAAGGGTCGGCCTGGGGAGAAAACCCTGACATAAGTTTGGTGAGACAGGCAGCCAAGCGTAATACTAAATAAACGGATGGAAACACGACCTACGGACGGCTGAAGAAACGACCAACAACCTAACCAATTCCCTTCCACCTAATCAACGGCACGACAACCGAAAATATCAGCGAGGACGAAGATACCAGTAGCACAACGTCTTGACAATTGGCGTCTAAATACAGTCAAGGTGCAATAACCACTCAAAATATGAACAAACACCAAGGGCTGTCGAACTACACGCCGTGCCGGACAGCATCGCACGGCGAGGAAAAACACACTGCGCAGCACCATGCTAACGACCTCACCCCGGAGACTTCATCTACATCTACATCTACATTGATACTCCGCAAGCCACCCAACGGTGTGTGGCGGAGGGCACTTTACGTGCCACCGTCATTACCTCCCTTTCCTGTTCCAGTCGCGTATGGTTCGCGGGAAGAACGACTGTCTGAAAGCCTCCGTGCGCGCTCTAATCTCTCTAATTTTACATTCGTGATCTCCTCGGGAGGTATAAGTAGGGGGAAGCAATATATTCGATACCTCATCCAGAAACGCACCCTCTCGAAACCTGGCGAGCAAGTTACACCGCGATGCAGAGCGCCTCTCTTGCAGAGTCTGCCACTTGAGTTTATGAAACATCTCCGTAACGCTATCACGGTTACCAAATAACCCGGTAACGAAACGCGCCGCTCTTCTTTGGATCTTCTCTATCTCTTCCGTCAACACGACCTGGTACGGATCCCACACTGATGAGCAATACTCAAGTATAGGTCGAACGAGTGTTTTGTAAGCCACCTCCTTTGTTGATGGACTACATTTTCTAAGCACTCTCCCAATGAATCTCAACCTGGTACCCGCCTTACCAACAATTAATTTTATATGATCATTCCACTTCAAATCATTCCGCACGCATACTCCCAGATATTTTACAGACGTAACTGCTACCAGTGTTTGTTCCGCTATCATATAATCATACAATAAAGGATCCTTCTTTCTATGTATTCGCAATACATTACATTTGTCTATGTTAAGGGTCAGTTGCCACTCCCTGCACCAAGTGCCTATCCGCTGCAGATCTTCCTGCATTTCGCTACAATTTTCTAATGCTGCAACTTCTCTGTATACTACAGCATCATCCGCGGAAAGCCGCATGGAACTTCCGACACTATCTACTAAGCCATTTATATATATTGTGAAAAGCAATGGTCCCATAACACTCCCCTGTGGCACGCCAGAGGTTACTTTAACGTCTCTCCATTGATAACAACATGCTGTGTTCTGTTTGCTAAAAACTCTTCAATCCAGCCACACAGCTGGTCTGATATTCCGTAGGCTCTTACTTTGTTTATCAGGCGACAGTGCGGAACTGTATCGAACGCCTTCCGGAAGTCAAGAAAAATAGCATCTACCTGGGAGCCTGTATCTAATACACTCCTGGAAATGGAAAAAAGAACACATTGACACCGGTGTGTCAGACCCACCATACTTGCTCCGGACACTGCGAGAGGGCTGTACAAGCAATGATCACACGCACGGCACAGCGGACACACCAGGAACAGCGGTGTTGGCCGTCGAATGGCGCTAGCTGCGCAGCATTTGTGCACCGCCGCCGTCAGTGTCAGCCAGTTTGCCGTGGCATACGGAGCTCCATCGCAGTCTTTAACACTGGTAGCATGCCGCGACAGCGTGGACGTGAACCGTATGTGCAGTTGAAAGACTTTGAGCGAGGGCGTATAGTGGGCATGCGGGAGGCCTGGTGGACGTACCGCCGAATTGCTCAACACGTGGGGCGTGAGGTCTCCACAGTACATCGATGTTGTCGCCAGTGGTCGGCGGAAGGTGCACGTGTCCGTCGACCTGGGACCGGACCGCAGCGACGCACGGATGCACGCCAAGACCGTAGGATCCTACGCAGTGCCGTAGGGGACCGCACCGCCACTTCCCAGCAAATTAGGGACACTGTTGCTCCTGGGGTTTCGGCGAGGACCATTCGCAACCGTCTCCATGAAGCTGGGCTACGGTCCCGCACACCGTTAGGCCGTCTTCCGCTCACGCCCCAACATCGTGCAGCCCGCCTCCAGTGGTGTCGCGACAGGCGTGAATGGAGGGACGAATGGAGACGTGTCGTCTTCAGCGATGAGAGTCGCTTCTGCCTTGGTGCCAATGATGGTCGTATGCGTGTTTGGCGCCTTGCAGGTGAGCGCCACAATCAGGACTGCATACGACCGAGGCACACAGGGCCAACACCCAGCATCATGGTGTGGGGAGCGATCTCCTACACTGGCCGTACACCACTGGTGATCGTCGAGGGGACACTGAATAGTGCACGGTACATCCAAACCGTCATCGAACCCATCGTTCTACCATTCCTAGACCGGCAAGGGAACTTGCTGTTCCAACAGGACAATGCACATCCGCATGTATCCCGTGCCACCCAACGTGCTCTAGAAGGTATAAGTCAACTACCCTGGCCAGCAAGATCTCCGGATCTGTCCCCCATTGAGCATGTTTGGGACTGGATGAAGCGTCGTCTCACGCGGTCTGCACGTCCAGCACGAACGCTGGTCCAACTGAGGCGCCAGGTGGAAATGGCATGGCAAGCCGTTCCACAGGACTACATCCAGCATCTCTACGATCGTCTCCATGGGAGAATAGCAGCCTGCATTGCTGCGAAAGGTGGATATACACTGTACTAGTGCCGACATTGTGCATGCTCTGTTGCCTGTGTCTATGTGCCTGTGGTTCTGTCAGTGTGATCATGTGATGTATCTGACCCCAGGAATGTGTCAATAAAGTTTCCCCTTCCTGGGACAATGAATTCACGGTGTTCTTATTTCAATTTCCAGGAGTGTATTTTCTGGGTCTGATGAACAAATAAGGCGAGTTGGGTCTCACACGATCGCTGTTTCCGGAATCCATGTTGATTCCTACATAGTAGATTCTGGGTTTCCAGAAATGACATGATACGTGAGCAAAAAACATGTTCTAAAATTCTACAAGAGATCGACGTAAGAGATATAGGTCTATAGTTTTGCGCATCTGCTCGACGACCCTTCTTGAAGACTGGGACTATCTGTGCTCTTTTCCAATCATTTGGAACCCTCCGTTCCTCTAGAGACTTGCGGCACACGGCTGTTAGAAGGGGGGCAAGTTCTTTCGCGTACTCTGTGTAGAATCGAATTGGAATCCCGTCAGGTCCAGTGGACTTTCCTCTATTGAGTGATTCCAGTTGAAACACGTATGTAACGCAGCAGCGATGGCGAGGCATTGTAGCATCTGTGACCAGAGAGTATGCGCTTGACCGCGCGAGTGTTGCGAGCAGTCTGTCTGTCGTTGCGAGTCGGTCAAGTTAGTCGTTGCGAGTCTGTCAGTAGCAGTCAGTCAGTCGTTGCGAGTCTGTTAGTAGTCAGTCGTTGCGAGTCTGTCAGTTCAGTCGTTGCGAGTTTGTAGCTCTGTCTAGTTGAGAGCAGTACTCAGTCTGTAGTCGTCATGCAGAGCGGTCGGTCAGTAGTAGCAGCCCAGTGCGGTTGTGTGATGTAGGCGGTCGGCAACACTGGTCGAGATGAGGAATAAGGTATACTGTTAATTAATATAATCATTAGATAATGAAAAATTTTATTTATTGTAATTATTCTGCAACAAGTCTCCCAATAATAATTTTTTATTTCAAAAGCATTTTCTCAAAAATTTAATTTTTTATTGAACTCAAGATTTCGTTGCACTTCCCATTTCATTCCACTTCTTTTGAAGAAAAATTCCACTAAAATCACAAAAAAAAAGAGAATATTATTATTTGCAATGCAGTTCCTCCAAGCGGTGCGCAACAACAAGAGCAGAAATGTGACATCCATTTATTCTGAGGTAAGACCAATCGGAACCACATTTTTGTAACAATAGATGTTTTTCACCACAGCAGCATGAAAGTCAGCCGCTTAGCATGCCTAACCAACAATGCAGTCTACAAGGTCAACCAAACTTTAATGTTTCGCCGCGTGCACGTATAGTCCCAGATCCAACAAATAGTAACGCATGGCAGCAAAGAAATAACTACGTACAGACAACACACCATTTCAATTCCTATCGCAATGCGCCGTATAGAATTTACTATCATGACAGACATAAAAAAAAAAATGATGAGCACAATTTTCAGCGTACATTTAATAACAGTCGATCTTATGAGCAGCAACAACATCAGCAACAACGAATAATCATGAATGAAACAGACAATAGGTGTCATCGATAGCGTAACACGTCAGTAAGAAATAACAGAACAGTTCATATAGTGGATATGCCACAGCATCCTCCCGTAAATAACAGCACGTACGATAGATTTTAACCAGATACAGCACAGATTGCATAATACAGTAACGCAAACATTACTTTTGACACGCAGAATTTTGCTCACGAGAATGTTATTTGAAACATGCTTTGTTGAATGCACCACTATTATCGCACCCAGATCTTACTAGAAATTTTTCCATTGCTACCGACAGTTCCAACACCGCTTTAGGCGTACATATTTTCCAGGAAATAGAAGAAGATGGTTCAACAGTTATTAAAAACATCGCATTTGCAAGCCGCATTTTGTCACCTGCTGAGCGAAATTATTCTGTTACAGAACTTGAAACATTATGTGTTGTATGGGCTTTCACGAGATTTAGGCATTTTCTTTATGGCAGACACACCACCGTTTACACTGACCATAGAGCCATACAATTTTTGCTTTCAGCCAAATTCACTCACGATAGATTAAGTAGATGGAAGCTGTATTTACAGGAATTTAATTTTACGATTGTTCACATTCCCGGCACACAAAATGTTATAGCAGACGCACTATCGCGTTCTCTCGGCAACAATCAGCAAGACGTAGCAACCAACTTCTGCAAAGCAAATTTCAGCGTCATGTACATTCAACAAGTTGCATTTGAAAATTTCATTTCGTCGTCATTACGAGACATAGTATTCTTTTTTTTCTTTCACATGCTTTGGTCAGCTGCGCGAGCTAATGCTTCTGTCCGTCAGCTGTGTTGTCTTCTGCTGTCACTACCAATTTACGACACTCACAAAACACAAACAAATGTTTTTCAGCAAATGATTAATTTTGACACGTGCAAACTATTACGGATAGTAACAAAGTAGAATCGGAACACAAAAGAACATGTCCGACCTCACTACCATGTTTTTGCTACATTTGTCGCTGTTGAGCTCACTTCAAAATTTGTTACTTTCACTCCGTTACGCAAAGCTACTGCTAAAACTGTTTCGAAAGCATTTGTAAAACATTTTCTATCTCATGTAGGGCATGTAATGAAAGTAATTTCTGATAATGGATCTCAATTTCGTAGTAGTGTATGGACACGCATGTTACGAGCCAGAAACATTTCTCCGATTTATATATCCAAGTACCACGCTTCTTCGAACCCTTGTGAAAGATTAATGAAGGAAATTGGTAAGCTGTGCCGAATATACTGCCACAAAAGACATATTGATTGGGATACACACATACTCTCATTCCAAGATGTAATTAATTCCATTCCAAATGAATCCACTATGCTATCTCCGACTGTTATACTGAAAAACGTTGAACCACCGAACAAAATTAAAGAATTAATAGAATTTCCCAAAAGTCGTCGCCTACGACACCACGAAATAATTAACATTGCGCTGAACAACATCAAAAGTGCCGCAGAGCGCCGGAGAAGACAGCAAAAACAGGTTTGTACACGCCGCGACTTTCACGTTGGACAGAAGATACTAGTACGTACACACTATTTATCCAGCAAATTAAAAGGTAAGTGCAGTAAATTTGAACTTCTATACGCAGGTCCATATCGGATTCGCAGCATCCCTCACCCCAATGTTGTACACGTCGAAACTTTGAGAACCAGAAAATCGAAAGGCAATCACCATATCTCAAACATTAAACCGTTTATTGAGTGAAACCACTGTATGATTCAACACACTATGATGCCATTTACTAATGCAATTAATTCACCTGACTAATTACTGATGATTATCGTATTTTTTCTTGGCAAGTGCCCGGCAAGGTAAGGTTAGCAGGTCGCTTTTCTTGTCGTTACACATCAGACCGTGCACATTTTCTACTTTTTTGTGTATATGATTGTACTCCAGTTTTGTTTGTATGCACTATGAAATAGTTAAGATATAACACACACCAGTTGACTTTGACATTTTTTTTGCCTTATGACATCTCAACATCGTGACTGTTTCACATTTTTTTTGCTGCTGCATTGTATTATTCTGTGTATATCTTTGTTTTTGAACACTGTCAATGTTTTTGACATATTACGTTTTCTGTCATGTTATGCTGTAGGGTTAATTATGTTACCATAAACCAGTCATTATCTAGAGGGTATATGATTTAAATGCAAGACATTAATCTCTGTTCATCAATTTCAGAAAGAAATGATGTATGTAAGAAATAAATTCAACAGAAATGGGAATTTCACCTACGGAATAAACGAAAGGAGATGCAATAACTTTATGAGGAAGAGTAAATGGATCAGGATTAACAAGCATTAACAAGAATATACTATACTCATCACAGAATAACAGTCTTAACTAATTTTTTCTTTCAGAATACAAGGTGATTGATGCAGGCTGTCAGAGAGAACTACACATCTTAGTTTTAGTGATGAAATATGCTAGAGATAAGGAATAGTTATGTAATGAGTAATGAAGTGATTTTTTGCAGATGATAATGAATACTGATGAATAATGATGAAGGATATGGTATTATGAATAATGAAGTTTTTCTTTACAGGTGATGATAATGGTGAAGTTATGATGATATGGATAATGAAGTTTTTTTTCTTTACAGATGAGGATAATGTTGAAGTTATGTATTTATGCTACGTAGTTATTTAAGTATTTGTTGCAGTTTGCTTTGACAGCAGGTGTTACATTGCATAGTAGGATGACTGAAAGTTTTGGAAAGGACAGCTATGGAACACATTTTTATACACACTTCACTGCCTGTTAATTCGAAGTTCACTACTTTTCAGCATAGTGTGCGTTTCTTCTTTCAGGTCAATAATCCGTTTTTGTATTTTTTTCCAGGAGAAGTTTTTCATGATACTTACTAAACCTGTTACTTATTATACCTGTTCTAGTACTTGCATTTTATATTTTTACCCATTTGTGTCTATCGTTTATAAATGTGATCACATGTACTGCCTTGTTACCTAATCTTGCTACAGCTGACTCATGACGAATGACGTTACCTATCCTCATTTGCAGCAATAGGTCAAAAGCGAAAAGTATTATGCCTCAGCAATTAATTATCGATCCCAACGCAATGCATTGCTACCAAAAAAATGTATTACCAGTCCCACATAATGTCACTAGTTTATGATAATTCTGAATAATACTGATCAACTCTGAATAGCATGTCACTTGAGTAATGACCTCTTAATGAGACTATATTCAAAATAATGCTTTGTCACTAGCTAATAACTGCCACTGTTTGTTATAATGATACTACTTATAATGCTTGTGATTACTAATGATTTGACTGTAATTAACTGATTTTAATAATGCCTTTGTAATGATCTGAATACTACTGAATGAGGAACACTGTTTATTGTAATGAGTACTTGTAATGCCCATGATTATTAATGATTTGACTGTAATTAACTGATTTTGAATAATGACTTCGTAATAATCTGAATAATACTGAATGATGATTCTATTCAATACTTGCTGGCCACTGAGTGCCAATAATTAATGTCACTCCACGAATTGTGATTAATTATGCCATTGATTAGCTCTTGTTTCCAATGTTGATACTTTGTAATTTGAAAAGAATGTGACTGTTTAATAATGCTTTGTAATTAGAAGAAGGCTAGTGATTCTTAATAGATTGGAATGACACATAATTAATTAACTATGGTACTGTTTAATAATGCTTTGTAATTAATTAAGGCTAATAATTCTTACTATATTGAAATGACAAATGATTAATTAATTAACTGTAATTAGACAAATGATTAATTAACGACAAATGATTAATTAACTGTAATTAGACAAATGATTAATTAACTGTAATTAGACAAATGATTAATTAACGACAAATGATTAATTAACTGTAATTAGGAAAAGGCTAATGATTATTGGAATGAAAATGATTAATTAACTGTAATTAGGAGAAGGTTAATGATTCTTAATTATACTCTGTAACTGAAAAGAATGCGATTATTTCATAATGCTTTGTAACCAGGAAAAGAAGGCTACTGATTCTATGTAAAACAATCAATGAACATTTTTCTGTAATACTACATACTTGGTACAGAAATGTTCAATAACTGGGCTATGAATGCCACAAACTACTAATTAAGTCTGTAATTGTCAATATTATGTGACTTGATGTCCTTCACCTCATAAGCTGACTACCCTGAATTATTGCAATGTCCATTTGTCCTGTTTATCCTAGTGATCATGGAGCACTATCTTTGGCTTTGCACTAATTCTACGTTGGTGTGCCTTGTAAGAGTGTGGTGTTGACACGACATGCTGTCCACCACCGTGAGCAATGAAGACGTTATTATGGTCCCACTGTTTGGTGTACCTAATGTACTGCCAAAATGAAAACATGGAACATTACTACGACAGTTCAGTGTCTTTGCTACACTGATAAATTCTGATGGGAAAAGATCTTCAAGTTGTGTCACTTGGTGTTGTACTTCTGTGGAAAGATATGGACTTTCAGAGCAGCTGTGTGCAATCTAAAATGCTACAACCATGATGCAATCCTTCCCTTTCCTATCCTGATTCTTGTCACATAAAGAAAAAATTTTTTTGGTAACATCATTTATGTTCATAGGTTATACATTTTTCGATTCGCTGAACTCCAATGCGAGTACACTTATGTCACTTGTCAACATAATATTTTTTGCCAGTCTGTTTATTTGTTCTGAATATGCTAAAGAATTTTTTCAGTGCCTGTGCACTTTATCTGTCAAATAATTTGTATATACTTTTCTGATTTGCTACTATGTTTTGTACTCACATTTTGTCTTTGTCTGATATATTTTGTACTTAGTGCGTGTGCACAACATTTACTTTATGTACTACATCTAATTATTCTTGCCAGTCTGTTTATTTGTTCTGCATATGCTAAAGAATTTTTTTCAGTGCCTGTGCACTTTATTATCTGTCAAATAATTTGTATATACTTTTCTGATTTGCTACTATGTTTTGTACTCACATTTTGTCTTTGTCTGATATATTTTGTACTTAGTGCGTGTGCACAACATTTACTTTATGTACTACATCTAATTATTTTTGCCAGTCTGTTCATTTGTTCTGAATATGCTAAAGAATTTTTTCAGTGCCTGTGCACTTTATTATCTGTCAAATAATTTGTATATACTTTTCTGATTTGCTACTATGTTTTGTACTCACTTTTTGTCTTTGTCTGATATATTTTGTACTTAGTGCGTGTGCACAATATTTACTTTATGTACTACATCTAATTATTCTTGCCAGTCTGTTTATTTGTTCTGCATATGCTAAAGAATTTTTTCAGTGCCTGTGCACTTTGTTATCTGTCAAAAATTTTGTATATACATTTTTCTGATTTGCTACTATGTTTTGTATTCACATTTTGTCTTTGTCTGGTATATTTTGTACTTAGTGCGTGTGCACAACATTTAAATACTCTGTAAGTTGTAGAATTTTGTTAATTAAAGAAAAATTTTGCCGCGCTTGGCAAGTCCAAATGACTCACCATCGCTGCCAAATTTTTGCCCCCCCAGTGGAGGGTTATGAAACACGTATGTAACGCAGCAGCGATGGCGAGGCATTGTAGCATCTGTGACCAGAGAGTATGCGCTTGACCGCGCGAGTGTTGCGAGCGGTTCTCAGTCAGTCGTTGCGAGTCTGTCAGTTCAGTCGTTTCGAGTCTGTAGCTCTGTCTAGTTGAGAGCAGTACTCAGTCTGTAGTCGTCATGCAGAGCGGTCGGTCAGTAGTAGCAGCCCAGTGCGGTTGCGTGATGTAGGCGGTCGGCAACACTGGTCAAGATGAGGAATAAGGTATACTGTTAATTAATATAATCATTAGATAATGAGAAATTTTATTTATTGTAATTATTCTCCAACAAGTCTCCCAATAATAATTTTTTTATTTCAAAAGCATTTTCTCAAAAATTTAATTTTTTATTGAACTCAAGATTTCGTTGCACTTCCCATTTCATTCCACTTCTTTTGAAGAAAAACTCCACTAAAATCACAAAAAAAGAGAATATTATTATTTGCAATGCAGTTCCTCCAAGCGGTGCGCAACAACAAGAGCAGATATGTGACATCCATTTATTCTGAGGTAAGACTTTAATTCTGATTGTTTTACACAGGGCCAAAGACCGATATTTCGGTTTAATTGAATTTTCTTGTCACTGAATGGACTTTAATTTTTTGAAGGATTTATATTTGAGTCAGATTGCGAATTTCACATTTTTTGTTGCCATTGTCAGTACATTTCATTGTGGGCAGGTTACGCATAGAGCCATGTCCATCAGCATTTCTAATTAGTATCGTCCTTTTCTTTTAAAAAAATTGGTGGGGAGGTTACACTTGGCTCCCATTTCTATTAAGTATTGCTTTATTTTTCTTTTAAAATTTTTGTGGGGAGGTTACACTCAAGCCTGAGCATGTTATCAAATTCAGTGACGAGAGCGTTGATAATAAGCAATTTGTATTTGTGAGAAAATGTAAGGAATTTAATAATGGCAGAACACAGATACACAATTTGCACTGTATACGACAATTTATTTTTGTACTTTCACCGCTATTACCTGTAATGGAGAAACTAGCTTTGAACCTGAGGCGACAATTTGCTATTGTATTTTTAACAGCATTACCTATTATGCAGAAACTGGAATTAGCAAGAATACAGCGATTTACTTTTGGAATTTTACCGCTATTGCCTGTAACACAAAAGCTAAAATTTATTTGCAGTGCGTAAAAGACCTCAGGGGATTCATTACGCTTTAATGAATATGTGCCGTAGCGAGCATAGGGCCCCAGCTGTAGTAGTGCTGTTTCATCTTTAGTTTTCTGCACTGCTGCCTTTTCTTCTACTATCCTTTATATCTATCAAAACTGCTCTTTAACTATTGCTCTACGTAGTATTAAGAAACGAGTAATGAAAACCCGATGTGACTAACTTTTACCGAATGTGACAATTTTCAGTAGGCACTCCCGTAATGACAACTACCGCCGTAATTTTAATTACAGATAAAAATCGTAATCATCAGTATGTACAAAATTTTCGGCAGTCGCAACCACATTTTGGTAACAATAGATGTTTTTCACCACAATAGCATGAAAGTCAGCCGCTTAGCATACCTAACCAACAATGCAGCCTACAAGGTCAACCAAACTTTAATGTTTCGCCGCGTGCATGTATAGTCCCAGCTCCAACAAATAGTAACGCATGGCAGCAAAGAAATAACCACGTACAGACAACACTCTATTTCAATTCCTATCGCAATGCGCCGTATAGAAATTACTATCATGACAGACGTAAAAATAATGAGCAGAATTATCAGCGTACATATAATAACAGTCGGTCTCACCAACAGCAAAATTATCCGCAAGAACCTATTCTCATGAATGAACCGGACAGTAGGTATCATCCAGAGCGTAATGCGTCTGGAAGAAGTAATAGAACAGTTCAAATAGTAGAAATGCCACAGAATCCTCCTAGTAACAATAACACGTCAGATAGAATCTGACTAGATACTGCACAGGACGCATCTTCTAATAACACAAGCACTACCTTTGACACGCAAAATGTTGTTCACGAAAATGTAATTACTTTTGACGACATCAGAGACACTCTTTTACAGGAAAGACCAGTTATTCAGAAAACCATTTCACATCCTGTTATCGAAATTAAAATTGGTTCATCGAAATTCTCAGCAGTAATTGATTCCGGATCACCTATATCAGTAATAAATGAGGAGACTTTTAATGAGTGCAACAAAGAGAATACCTATCCGACATTACCTTTAGGCAAAACAAAAGTGAAGGGAGCAGTATCGAGTAAAGGAGTAGACGTTAAATTACAGACGCATTTATCATTTTGTATTGGAGGTCATACTTTTCACTCTAATTTTTGGATTGTGCCTTTATTAACAACAGACGTTATTTTAGGTACGAATTTTCTGGTACAACACGACGCAGTTATCGATTTTCAGAATTCTTATTTAATGTTAAAGGATGAAAATGTACAACTTGCTTTAGAATTTCAGCACTCTTTATCTGCGGAAGAACAAACAATCAACCGCACAGAGGTCATTTCCGCAACACGTGACATAGACTGTAATCCCAGATTGTTAACGGATACGCACGTACACAACTATAATACTCCAGACGAAATGGACTACGACGTAATACAAATGATTTCTGATAAGGTTAAAGAGAGCAGTGCAACTACAGACGACGAGCGAACGCAATTACACAAAATTCTTTTACAGCAATCTCCAGTTTTTGACAACGTTCCTGGTACTATGTCCGGATTTATGTATGAATTTCAAGTCAAACAGCACGATACATTTAAAGCAAAGCATTATCCCATTCCATATATTCACAGAGAACAAGTTAAAAAAGAATTGCAGGATATGCTCGACCAAGGAATTATTGAACCGGCAGTTAGTCCGTACATAAACCCGCTACATATTGTTAAGAAAAAAGATGGCTCACTTCGCCTTGTACTTGATTCACGTCACATTAATGACATTATTATTAATGAAACAGACCGACCACAGACATTAGAGGAACTTTTACAGAAATTTCACGGCACTGCTATTTATTCCACATTAGATTTGAAATCGGGATTTTGGCAAATTCAACTTCATCCGAATTGTAGAAAATATACAGCTTTTCTCTGTTTTGGCGACTGTTATCAATTTTGCAAATTACCATTCGGCTTAACTATTTCTTCCGCAGCTTTTATTCGCGGTTTGAACACAATACTTCCGACAGAACTTAAAGACAGAATTACGTCGTATGTAGACGACATTCTTATCGCAGAAGCTAACTGGTCTGAACACAATCTGATTCTTGAACAAGTGTTACAAACTTTTCATGCACAAGGACTTACAGTTAATCTTAGTAAATCGCACTTTGGCAAAACTTCCATAAAATTTCTTGGACACGTAATTTCAGCAGAAGGCATTGCGCCTGATCCAGAAAAACTTCAAGCTCTACGTGACATTACTGTTCCTACGACAAAGAAACAACTACGCAGTTTTTTGGGCTTAATTAATTTTTTTCGTAAATTTATTCATCACTCTGCTTTAGACACACCCAGGTTATGCCAATTAACAGGTAAAAACACTATTTGGTCTTGGGATAAGCAAGCACATTCTGAATTTGTGAACCTGAAACATGCTTTGTTGAATGCTCCACTTTTATCGTACCCCGATCTTACTAGAAATTTTTCCATTGCCACCGACAGTTCTAACACCGCTTTAGGCGTACATATTTTCCAGGAAATTGAAGAAGATGGTTCAACAGTTATTAAAAACATCGCATTTGCAAGCCGCATTCTGTCACCTGCTGAACGAAATTATTCCGTTACAGAATTGGAAACATTATGTGTTGTATGGGCTTTTACGAGATTTAGGCATTTTCTTTATGGCAGACATACCACCGTCTACACAGACCACAGAGCAATACAATTTTTGCTTTCAGCTAAATTTACTCACGACAGATTAAGTAGATGGAAACTTTATTTGCAAGAATTTAATTTTACGATTGTTCACATTCCCGGCACACAAAATGTTATAGCAGACGCACTATCGCGTTCTCTCGGCAACAATCAGCAAGACGTAGCAACCAACTTCTGCAAAACTAATTTCAGTGTGATGTACATTCAGCAAGTTGCATTTGAAAACTTTATTTCATCGTCATTACAGGACATAGCACAAGAGCAAAATAAAGACAATGTGTGGAAAGAAATTAAACACCTTTGGCAAGATAGGAAAAATGTTACGATTAGGAACCACTACACTGTACGCAATGACATTCTGTTTCGCCGCTCTCATCCTGACAGCAACAATTGGTTATTATGCATTCCTGACGAACTGGTTAACAAATTAATTTGGTACACTCATTTAAGCTACGCACATTACGGAGCACGAAAATGTTTTCTTATACTGAGACAGAACTGTTATTTTACTAACATGGAAAAACGTATACGACGAGTTTTAGCGTCTTGTAAAATTTGCCAGAAAGCTAAATCAGACACCACTTCACATATTCCTCCTTTATATCCCATTATACCTGTTAAATTAAGACACATGGCCGCAGTAGACATTTTTGGTCCGATTCCGAGAACTAACAGAGGTTTTTGCTACATCTTTGTCGCTGTTGAGCTCACTTCAAAATTTGTTACTTTCACTCCGTTACGTAAAGCTACTGCTAAAACTGTTTCAAATGCATTTGTAAAACATTTTCTATCTCATGTAGGGCATGTAATGAAAGTAATTTCTGACAATGGATCTCAATTTCGTAGTAGCGTATGGACACGCATGCTACGAGCCAGAAACATTTCTCCGATCTGTATATCCAAGTACCACGCTTCTTCGAACCCCTGTGAAAGATTAATGAAGGAAATTGGTAAACTGTGTAGAATATACTGCCACAAAAGACATATTGATTGGGATACACACATACTCTCATTCCAAGATGTAATTAATTCCATTCCAAATGAATCCACTATGCTATCTCCGTCTGTTATACTGAAAAACGTTGAACCACCGAACAAAATTAAAGAATTAATAGAATTTCCCAAAAGTCGTCGCCTACGACACCACGAAATAATTGACATTGCGCTGAACAACATCAAAAGTGCCGCAGAGCGCCGGAGAAGACAGCAAAAACAGGTTTGTAGACGCCGAGACTTTCACGTTGGACAGAAAATATTAGTACGTACACATTATTTATCCAGCAAATTAAAAGGTAAGTGCAGTAAATTTGAACTTCTATACGCAGGTCCATATCGGATTCGCAGCATCCCTCACCCCAATGTTGTACACGTCGAAACTTTGAGAACCAGAAAATCGAAAGGCAATCACCATATCTCAAACATTAAACCGTTTATTGAGTGAAACCACTGTATGATTCAACACACTATGATGCCATTTACTAATGCAATTAATTCACCTGACTAATTATTGATGATTATCGTATTTTTTCTTGGCAAGTGCCCGGCAAGGTAAGGTTAGCAGGTCGCTCTTCTTGTCGTTACACATCAGACCGTGCATATTTTTCCAGATGAATTTACACATTTATGACTATTTCTGCAATTATATTTATGTGACTACTTATTGATGATTATCGTATTTTTTCTTGGCAAGTGCCCGGCAAGGTAAGGTTAGCAGGTCGCTTTTCTTGTCGTTACACATCAGACCGTGCACATTTTCCATTTTTTTTGTGTATATGACTGTACTCCAGTTTTGTTTGTATGCACTATGAAATAGTTAAGATATAACACACACCAGTCGACTTTGACATTTTTTTGCCTTATGACATCTCAACATCGTGACTGTTTCACATTTTTTTTTTTGCTGCTGCATTGTATTATTCTGTGTATATTTTTGCATTTGAACACTGTCAATGTTTTTGACATATTACGTTTTCTGTCATGTTATGCTGTAGGGTTAATTATGTTACCATAAACCAGTCATTATCTAGTGGGTATATGATTTAAATGCAGGACATTAATCTTTGTTCATCAATTTCAGAAAGGAATGATGATTCTAAGAAATAAATTTAACATAAATGGGAATTTCACCTACGGAATAAACGAAAGGAGATGCAATAACTTTATGGGGAAGAGTAAATGGATCAGGATTAACAAACATTAACAAGAATATACTATACTCATCGAAGAATAGCAGTCTTAACTAATTTTTTCTTTCAGAATACAAGGTGATTGATGCAGGCTGTCAGAGAGAACTACACATCTTAGTTTTAGTGATGAAATATGCTAGAGATAAGGAATAGTTATGTAATGAGTAATGAAGTGATTTTTTGCAGATGATAATGAATACTGATGAATAATGATGAAGGATATGGTATTATGAATAATGAAGTTTTTCTTTACAGGTGATGATAATGGTGAAGTTATGATGATATGGATAATGAAGTTTTCTTTACAGATGAGGTTAATGTTGAAGTTATGTATTTATGCTACGTAGTTATTTAAGTATTTGTTGCAGTTTGCTTTGACAGCAGGTGTTACATTGCATAGTAGGATGACGGAAAGTTTTGGAAAGGACAGCTATGGAACACATTTTATACACATTTCACTACTTGTTAATTCGAAGTTCACTACTTTTCAGCATAGTGTGCGTTTCTTCTTTCAGGTCAATAATCCGTTTTTGTATTTTTTCCAGGAGAAGCTTTTCATGATACTTACTAAACCTGTTAGTTATTATACCTGTTCTAGTACTTGCATTTTTATATTTTTTACCCATTTGTGTTTATCATTTATAAATGTGATCACATGTACTGCCTTGTTACATAATCTTGCTACAGCTGACTCATGACGAATGACGTTACCTATCCTCATTTGCAGCAATAGGTCAAAAGCAAAAAGTATTATGCCTCAGCAATTAATTATCGATCCCAACGCAATGCATTGCTACCAAAAAAAAATGTATTACCAGTCCCACATAATGTCACTAGTTTATGATAATTCTGAATAATACTGATCAACTCTGAATAGCATGTCACTTGAGTAATGACCTCTTAATGAGACTATATTCAAAATAATGCTTTGTCACTAGCTAATAACTGCCATTGTTTGTTGTAATGATACTACTTATAATGCTTGTGATTACTAATGATTTGACTGTAATTAACTGATTTTAATAATGCCTTTGTAATGATCTGAATACTACTGAATGAGGAACACTTTTTATTGTAATGAGTACTTGTAATGCCCATGATTATTAATGCTATGACTGTAATTAACTGATTTTTAATAATGACTTCGTAATAATCTGAATAACACTGAATGATGATTTTATTCAATACTTGCTGGCCACTGAGTGCCAATAATTAATGTCACTCCACGAATTGTTATTAATTATGCCATTGATTAGCTCTTGTTTCCAATGTTGATACTTTGTAATTTGAAATGAATGTGACTGTTTAATAATGCTTTGTAATTAGGAGAAGGCTAATAATTCTTAATATATTGGAATTTCAAATGATTAATTAACGATGCCATACTTTGTTGTTGGAAGTGAATGTGACTGTTTCATAATGCTTTGTAATTAGGAAAAGACTAATGATTCTTAATAGATTGGAATGACACATAATTAATTAACTATGGTACTGTTTAATAATGCTTTGTAATTAATTAAGGCTAATAATTCTTACTATATTGAAATGACAAATGATTAATTAATTAACTGTAATTAGACAAATGATTGATTAACGACAAATGATTAATTAACTGTAATTAGACAAATGATTAATTAACTGTAATTAGACAAATGATTAATTAACTGTAATTAGACAAATGATTAATTAACGACAAATGATTAATTAACTGTAATTAGGAAAAGGCTAATGATTATTATTGGAATGACAAATGATTAATTAACTGTAATTAGGAGAAGGTTAATGATTCTTAATTATACTCTGTAACTGAAAAGAATGCGATTATTTCATAATGCTTTGTAACCAGGAAAAGAAGGCTACTGATTCTATGTACAACAATTAATGAACATTTTTCTGTAATACTACATACTTGGTACAGAAATGTTCAATAACTGGGCTATGAATGCCACAAACTACTAATTAAGTCTGTAATTGTCAATATTATGTGACTTGATGTCCTTCACCTCATAAGCTGACTACCCTGAATTACTGCAATGTCCATTTGTCCTGTTTATCCTAGTGATCATGGAGCACTATCTTTGGTTTTGCACTAATTCTACGTTGGTGTGCCTTGTAAGAGTGTGGTGTTGACACGACATGCTGTCCACCACCATGAGCGATGAAGACATTATTATGGTCCCACTGTTTGGTGTACCTAATGTACTGCCAAAATGAAAACATGGAACATTACTACGACAGTTCAGTGTCTTGGCTACACTGATAAATTCTGATGGGAAAAGAACTTCAAGTTGTGTCACTTGGTGTTGTACTTTTGTGGAAAGATATGGACTTTCAGAGCAGCTGTGTGCAATCTAAAGTGCTACAACCATGATGCAATCCTTCCCTTCCCTATCCTGATTCTTGTCACATAAAGAAAAAATTTTTTGGTAACATCATTTATGTTCATAGGTTATACATTTTTCGATTCGCTAAACTCCAGTGTGAGTACACTTATGTCACTGGTCGACATGATGTTTGCCATTATGTTTATTTGTTGTGAAAATACTAAAGACATTTTTCAGTGCATGTGCACTTTGGACATGATTTTTTTTTGCCATCATGTTTATTTGTTGTGAAAATGCTAAAGACATTTTTCAGTGCATGTACACTTGTCAACATAATATTTTTTGCCAGTCTGTTTATTTGTTCTGAATATGCTAAAGAATTTTTTTCAGTGCCTGTGCACTTTATTATCTGTCAAATAATTTGTATATACTTTTCTGATTTGCTACTATGTTTTGTACTCACATTTTGTCTTTGTCTGATATATTTTGTACTTAGTGCGTGTGCACAACATTTACTTTATGTACTACATCTAATTATTCTTGCCATTCTGTTTATTTGTTCTGCATATGCTAAAGAATTTTTTCAGTGCATGTGCACTTTATTATCTGTCAAATAATTTGTATACACTTTTCTGATTTGCTACTATGTTTTGTACTCACATTTTGTCTTTGTCTGATATATTTTGTACTTAGTGCGTGTGCACAACATTTAAATATTCTGTAAGTTGTAGAATTTTGTTAATTAAAGAAAAATTTTGCCGCGCTTGGCAAGTCCAAATGACTCACCATCGCTGCCAAATTTTTGCCCCCCCAGTGGAGGGTTATGAAACACGTATGTAACGCAGCAGCGATGGCGAGGCATTGTAGCATCTGTGACCAGAGAGTATGCGCTTGACCGCGCGAGTGTTGCGAGCAGTCTGTCTGTCGTTGCGAGTCGGTCAAGTTAGTCGTTGCGAGTCTGTCAGTAGCAGTCAGTCAGTCGTTGCGAGTCTGTTAGTAGTCAGTCGTTGCGAGTCTGTCAGTTCAGTCGTTGCGAGTTTGTAGCTCTGTCTAGTTGAGAGCAGTACTCAGTCTGTAGTCGTCATGCAGAGCGGTCGGTCAGTAGTAGCAGCCCAGTGCGGTTGTGTGATGTAGGCGGTCGGCAACACTGGTCAAGATGAGGAATAAGGTATACTGTTAATTAATATAATCATTAGATAATGAAAAATTTTATTTATTGTAATTATTCTGCAACAAGTCTCCCAATAATAATTTTTTATTTCAAAAGCATTTTCTCAAAAATTTAATTTTTTATTGAACTCAAGATTTCGTTGCACTTCCCATTTCATTCCACTTCTTTTGAAGAAAAATTCCACTAAAATCACAAAAAAAAAAGAGAATATTATTATTTGCAATGCAGTTCCTCCAAGCGGTGCGCAACAACAAGAGCAGAAATGTGACATCCATTTATTCTGAGGTAAGACTTTAACTCTGATTGTTTTACACAGGGCCAAAGACCGATGTTTCGGTTTAATTGAATTTCCTTATCACTGAATAGACTTTAATTTTTTGTGAGGAATTTATATTTGAGTCAGATTGCGAATTTCACATTTTTGTTGCCATTGTCAGTACATTTCATTGTGGGCAGGTTACGCTTAGAGCAATGTACATTAGCATTCTTAAATAATATTGTCCATAATTTTTCAAAATTATTGTGGGGACGTTACACATGGCTCCCATTTGTATTAAGTATTTCATTTTTTTTCTTTTAAAATTGCGGTGGGGAGGTTACACAGTTGCTTTTCTATTCCTTGGACACTTATTTCGATGTCAGCCATTTTTTCGTTTGTGCGAGGATTTAGAGAAGGAACTGCAGTGCGGTCTTCCTCTGTGAAACAGCTTTGGAAAAAGGTGTATAGCATTTCAGCTTTACGCGTGTCATCCTCTGTTTCAATGCCATCATCATCCCGTAGTGTCTGCATATGCTGTTTCGAGCCACTTACTGATTTAACGTAAGACCAGAACTTCCTAGGATTTTCTGTCAAGTCGGTACATAGAATTTTACTTTCGAATTCAATGAACGCTTCACGCATAGCCCTCCTTACGCTAACTTTGACATCGTTTAGCTTCTGTTTGTCTGAGAGGTTTTGGCTGCGTTTAAACTTGGAGTGGAGCTCTCTTTGCTTTCGCAGTAGTTTCCTAACTTTGTTGTTGTACCACGGTGGGTTTTTCCCGTCCCTCACAGTTTTACTCGGCACGTACCTGTCTAAAACGCATTTTACGATTGCCTTGAACTTTTTCCATAAACACTCAACATTGTCAGTGTCGGAAGAGAAATTTTCGTTTTGATCTGTTAGGTAGTCTGAAATCTGCCTTCTACTACTCTTGCTAAACAGATAAACCTTCCTCCCTTTTTTTATATTCCTATTAACTTCCATATTCAGGGATGCTGCAACGGCCTTATGATCACTGATTTCCTGTTCTGTACATACAGAGTCGAAAACTTCGGGTCTGTTTGTTATCAGTAGGTCCAAGATGTTATCTCCACGATTCGGTTCTCTGTTTAATTGCTCGAGGTAATTTTCGGATAGTGCACTCAGTATAATGTCACTCGATGCTCTGTCCCTACCACCCGTCCTAAACATCTGAGTGTCCCAGTCTATATCTGGTAAATTGAAATCTCCACCTAAGACTATAACATGCTGAGAAAATTTATGTGAAATGTATTCCAAATTTTCTCTCAGTTGCTCTGCCACTAATGCTGCTGAGTCGGGAGGTCGGTAAAAGGAGCCAATTATTAACCTAGTTCGGTTGTTTAGTGTAACCTCCACCCATAATAATTCACAGGAACTATCCACTTCTACTTCACTACAGGATAAACTACTACTAACAGCAACGAACACTCCACCACCGGTTGCATGCAATCTATCCTTTCTAAACACCGTCTGTACCTTTGTAAAAATTTCGGCAGAATTTATCTCTGGCTTAAGCCAGCTTTCTGTACCTATAACGATTTCAGCTTCGGTGCTTTCTATCAGCGCTTGAAGTTCCGGTACTTTACCAACGCAGCTTCGACAGTTGACAATTACAATACCGATTGCTGCTTGGTCCCCGCATGTCCTGACTTTGCCCCGCACCCGTTGAGGCTGTTGCCCATTCTGTACTTGCCCAAGGCCATCTAACCTAAAAAACCGCCCAGCCCACGCCTCACAACCCCTGCTACCCGTGTAGCCGCTTGTTGCGTGTAGTGGACTCCTGACCTATCCAGCGGAACCCGAAACCCCACCACCCTATGGCGCAAGTCGAGGAATCTGCAGCCCACATGGTCGCAGAACCGTCTCAGCCTCTGATTCAGACCCTCCACTCGGCTCTGTACCAAAGGTCCGCAGTCAGTCCTGTCGACGATGCTGCAGATGGTGAGCTCTGCTTTCATCCCGCTAGCGAGACTGGCAGTCTTCACCAAATCAGATAGCCGCCGGAAGCCAGAGAGGATTTCCTCCGATCCATAGCGACACACATCATTGGTGCCGACATGAGCGACCACCTGCAGATGGGTGCACCCTGTACCCTTCATGGCATCCGGAAGGACCCTTTCCACATCTGGAATGACTCCCCCCGGTATGCACACGGAGTGCACATTGGTTTTCTTCCCCTCTCTTGCTGCCATTTCCCTAAGGGGCCCCATTACGCGCCTGACGTTGGAGCTCCCAACTACCAGTAAGCCCACCCTCTGCAACTGCCCGGATCTTGCAGACTGAGGGGCAACCTCTGGAACAGGACAAGCAGCCGTGTCAGGCCGAAGATCAGTATCAGCCTGAGACAGAGCCTGAAACCGGTTCGTCAGAAAAACTGGAGAGGCTTTCCGTTCAGCCCTCCGGAATGTCTTTCGCCCCCTGCCACACCTTGAAACGACCTCCCACTCTACCACAGGTGAGGGATCAGCCTCAATGCGGGCAGTATCCCGGGCAACCACAGTCGTAGTCCGATCAGGGGATGCGTGGGACGAGCTGGCCGTCCCCGACAAACCCCCATCCGGACCCCCACAGTGATGCCCATTGGCAACAGCCTCAAGCTGTGTGACCGAAGCCAACACTGCCTGAAGCTGGGAGCGAAGGGATGCCAACTTAGCCTGCATCCGAACACAGCAGTTGCAGTCCCTATCCATGCTAAAAACTGTTTTACAAAGAACGTCTGAACTAATCTACAGAGAGCGCAAACAAATCGACAAAATTTAAACGGTTATTAAAATACAAGATTGCCTAGTAAATGCAGTAATGCTGCTACTTGCGCACTGCTGACACTGCTCGGCGGCGGAATGAGACTAAGCGAAATTACACTATTCAGGCACTAAAACGCGATGCTACACTCTCAAATACTATAATACGCCCGAAATTCATGAATTAAACAATGCAAGTACCAAAAACACGCAAAGAAATTAAGAATTAAACTATGTAACAAATGAGTGAGCTAGGAGTATACGACTTGCTGCTCAGCTGCTTATCCAACGGCGGCAGGGAGCACACTCGCTGCTGTGTCCCAACCGACCGACTGCCTACACCAGTACGCAGACAGCATTAAAAATAGCTGCTCAGTCGAAATCACACAAGCTAGACACAGTTCCACGAAAACATTTCCACAAAAACTCCAACAATCCTAAGAGCAATCACTGTGGAACAACAAGGACGAACCACAAGTCAACACACACAGATAACCCATAAGCGGTCGGCGACCAAATACACGTCATCCGATGAGACGACCGACCGAACGACCAACCAAGGTCGTCTCCACCCATGTCATGTGGGTCCGCAACGGTCGGGAGAGTCTTGGCTCTCCGAACCTCACTGCAGCTCCATCCCAACTCAACTCCATGTCCGTTTGGAACTCGGAGACACGGTCACCCGGGCACACTGGCTATGACTCAACCATGCACGGGAAACACTTGCCCGTTGGCCACCCGACATCTCTGCACAAAGAGGGAACTCACCCACGTCCGGCAAGACAACCAACTGACGAGGCCCAGAAACGGTCAAAAGACCAAATACGCGTCACCCGATGAGACGACCAACGAACGACCAATCAACGGTCGTTCCCGCTGCAGACTCCTTCCGTCGGACAGTGCATGTTTGTCCCCAGCGGTCGGCGAGTACTGTATATCCGGACCTCATTGGCGCTGCGTCCCGACAACTCCAGACACACGACGAGCCGGAAATACTAACGGTCGCTTCGAAGATAATATGACAGTGCTCTTATCGATACGCGCTGCTGACGCCACTCACGGGCAGGCAAGCCAGAACTTTGTGACGCCAGTAAATAGAAATGGAAATGAGACGGCAGTACCGCAAAGGCAAGGTGTTAAACAATAAACGATACGAACACGGCTCACCTAGATTAGCCTGTGATTTTGCTATGAAAATGGAAATGAAGTGTGGCTATCGCCTCCCGTCGGGTAGACCGTTCGCCTGGTGGAAGTCTTTCTAGTTGAGGCCACTTCGGCGACGTGAGTGACGATGGGGATGAAATGATGATGATAAGGACAATACAATACCCAGTCTCTGAGCGGAGAAAATCTCCCGCCCAGCCGGGAATCGAACCTGGGCCGTTAGGTATGACATTCCGTAGCGCTGACCTTTTTTTTTCTTTTTTAATCTCATTTTGTTCGCTTTGGTTCGTTTTATCTGCTCGGGGCGGACGTCGCAAGACACCCGTTTCAGTTCGTCGTTGATCCATTAACTCAGTTTTTTATTACAGAGGGCAGTTAACCCTCTGACCGAACACGCTGAGCTACCGTGCCGGCTAGCCACTCAGCTACCAGCGGCGAACGATTTTGCCATGTTAATCACTTAAACATGTTACCGTGACAGGTACATGTTACTCTACATTTTCATTACTCTACATTAATTACTTTTCGGTGTTGGGATCTTTTTACGTCAGTGTATTAGGGCTACTATGTTGATAGGTTGGTTAGTACCTCCAAGTACATATGGCAACAGCAAGCCATTAACGCTAGTTTTCCCTTGGGCAGCAGGTCGTGTGTTGAAGTGTGTACGTGTCGACGCTGAACGTGCAGTCTCTACTGAGAGGCGTAGTCTTCTTGGTGGTGCAGTTACGACTGTGCAGAAAACATCAGGTCGTAATGTCTGTGACGTGTTTGTGGGCAGACTTTTCGACACAGAGAAAAAACAACCAACACATTCATGCATGTACTTATTAGGGTACCACACATAAAAACATCTGCACTTGGTACTAGAGATGGCATTTCTATTATGCTCATGCAGCATAAAAATGTAATATAATGTTATTCTTAATCTCAATCAGTGTTATCATACATGTATTTATTCAGTAACCTGGCACAAAAAAGAAGTGTAAATTCCTCGAAAAAATGGAGGTGAGCGATTTAAAACACAATTCGGAATAATTTCATTTTTGCTCGGAGCAGGAAGCAATTAGCGACGCTTGCAAAGTGCTCAGAGTTGAAGTGTAACTCAACAGTGCGAGAGTTGATGAACCACGGAAGAAGCACGGCGGAGAGCAGGTCTTCCTACTAATTAGCGGTCTACGCTCCGGAGCTGCGGCGGTTTACTTCAGCTGAACGAGGTCCGCAAGTGCGGGGCTGAAAATGAAGGAGTGGGTCTCCCGCAAAGAAAGTCGACGCCTCGGGGGATTTTAAACAGGAGGTTAGCTTGCTGTCCGCAGCTCAGCAAATTGAGATTTAATTGGGTAAAAGGCCGGGCCGGAAACTCGAGGGGGGTGGCGAACCGCCAACGCGCCTTCTGGCGCCCACTTCCAGCCCGGCTGAGTATTTCCTCTGCGTTCGCGACCAGGCGTCAGTGTCCTGAGTACAGTCCCAGTCGGACAGACAGCGTGCAAAACATTTAGTGCCAGAATTGTAAAGATTGTGATGGTACAGTCTAGCATAAAATACACTACTGGCCATTAAAATTGCTACACCAAGAAAAACGCAGATGATATACGGGTATTCGTTGGACAAATATATTATACTAGAACTAACATGTGATTACATTTTCACGCAATTTGGGTGCATAGATCCTGAGAAATCAGTACCCAGAACAACCACCTCTGGCCGTAAAAACGGTGTTGATACGCCTGAGCATTGAGTCAAACAGCGCTTGGATGGCATGTACAGGTACAGCTGCCCATGAAGCTTCAACACGATACCACAGTTCATCAAGAGTAGTGACAGGCGTATTGTAACTAGCGAGTTGCCCGGCCACCATTGACCAGACGTTTTCAATTGGTGAGAGATCTGAAGAATGTGCGGGCCAAGGCAGCAGTTGAATATTTTCTGTATCCAGAAAGGCCCGTACAGGACCTGCAACATGCGGTCGTGCATTATCCTGCTGAAATGTAGGGTTTCGCAGGGATCGAATGAAGGGTAGAGCCACGGGTGGTAACACATCTGAAATGTAACGTCCAAAGTGCCGTCAATGCGAACAAGAGGTGACCGAGACGTGTGAGCAATGGCACCCCATACCATCACGCCGGGTGATACGCCAGTATGGCGATGACGAATACACGCTTTCAATGTGCGTTCATCGCGATGTCACAAATCACGGTTGCGACCATCATGATGCTGTGCACAGAACCTGGATTCATCCGAAAAAATGACGTTTGCCATTCGTGCACCCAGGTTCGTCGTTGAGTACACCATCATAGGCGTCCCTGTCAAGGGTAACCGCAACCATGGTCTCCGAGCTGATAGTCCATGCTGCTGCAAACGTTGTCGAACTGTTCGTGCAGATGGTTGTTGTCTTGCAAAGGTCCCCATCTGTTGACTCAGGGTTCGAGACGTGGCTGCACGATCCGTTACAGCCATGCGGATAAGATGCCTGTCATCCCGACTGCTAGTGATACGAGGCCGTTGGGATCCAGCACGGCATTCCGTATTACCCTCCTGAAGCCACCGATTCCATATTCTGCTAACAGTCATTGAATCTCGACCAACGCGAACAGCAATGTCGCGATACGATAAACCGCAATCGCGATAGGCTACAATCCGACCTTTATCAAAGTCGGAAACGTGATGGTACGCATTTCTCCTCCTCACACGAGGCATCACAACAACGTTTCACCAGGTAACGCCGATGAACTGCTGTTTGTGTATGAGAAATCGGTTGGAAACTTTCCTCATGTCAGCACGTTGTAGGTGTCGCCACCGGTGCCAACGTTGTGTGAATGCTCTGAAAAGCTAATCATTTACATATCACAGCATCTTCTTCCTGTCGGTTAAATTTCCCATCTGTAGCACGTTATCTTCGTGTGTAGGAATTTTAATGGCCAGTAGTGTACGAGGGTACTCCCAAAAGTAAGGCCTCCTATTTTCTATAAGTATATAGACCTGTTTATTTCTGCAATGGTTTACATCAGTTTAAAGCTTGAACATTTAGCTATTTTTCGACATAATCACCCTTTATGTCGATGCATTTTTGTAGACACTGTGGCAGGTTTCGTATGCCGATGTCATACCAGCTCACCATCATGCTGTTCAGAAAGTTATGAACCTCTTCTTCCACCTCGCCGTTGGAGCTGAATCGCTTTTTTGGCCTAATGTTCTTTTAACATAGGGAACAGGTGATAGTCATTGGTCGCCAAGTCAGGACTATAGGGTGGGTAGCTGATTATGTTCCACTGAAACTGTTGCAGGAGAGCAACGGTTTGACTAGCGATGTGTGGGCGAGAGTTGTCATGGAGAATGTGTACGCCCTTGCTCAACATTCCTCGTCTCCGGTTCTGAACTGCCCGTATGAGTTTTTTCAGTCTCACAGTACCTGTCAGCGTTAATTGTGGTCCCAGTGGGCATAAAGTCGACCAACAATACCACTTTCCGATCCCAAAAAACGGTTGTCATGACTTTACTGGCAGACTGTGTTTGTTTGAATTTCCGCGGCTTTGGTGAAGAAGGATGCCTCCACTGGCGTGATTATTGCTTAGACGCAAGTGTAAAGTAGTATGCCCAGGTTTCGTCACCTGTGGCAATTGAGTCCAGAAAGTTGTCCTGTTCGGCTGCAACGCGGTGAAGAAATGCGCGGGAAGCATCAACTCGTTGTCGCATGTGGTCCTCAGTCAGCATGCATGGCACCCATCTTCCGCACACCTTCCGGTAGTTCAGTGTTTCCGTTAAAACTCTGTGAGCGGTGCTTCGGCAAACCTCAGGAACTAACGTGCAGATATCATCCAGGATGATCCTCCGGTCTTCGCGCATGCTTTGCTCAACCTTCAACACTGTCCCCTCCGAAACTGACGGTCTCCCGCTCCTTTGTTCGTCGTTAATTTCGGTCCGACCAGCTGCAAACTCTGTACACCACTTACGAACATTTCGACATCCATGCACGACTCACCATACACTTCCGTCAATTGGCGATGGATTTCAATCGACGCAGTGCCCTTTGCGTTCAAAAAACGGAATAACTGCGCACAATTCGCATTTGGCGGTAACATCTAACGGGAGCACCATTCTCAACGGCTGCCAAGCGAAGACTGAGCGCCTCAGCGCGGCGTGCGCATGTTTAGACACAGCGCGTGAAGCACTCTTCATTACAGTGTGACCAACTGCCACACAAACAGAGTTCTGTACTTATAAAAAAATTGGACCCCTTACTTTTGGGATTACCCTCGTACATAATGTGCTTCTGTTACAAGTGAATGCTTTTACACAGTCGAGTCACACTAACGTGACCACTACCCGTGTTCGACGTCAACGTGCAATAACCACTCTCTAACGAGAAGTGGCAGCAGTAGCAGTGGAGGGTACAGTAGAGTGTCGTCTGGGAGAGTGGGACAAGAGTGTAGTCGTTATGGTATTGCTGAAATGGGGCGATTTATCTGAGGGTGATTTATCTGATGTCCAGAAGGGCGTGATCGTTGGTTTCCGGGCCAAGGGTGGAAGCATTTCCGAAACAGCTCAGATTGTAAACGGTTCGCATGCCGGCGTGGATAAAATATAGCTTGCATGGCAAAATGGAGCCATCCAAAACCAGCACCGAGGCAAATGTGGTACAAAACGGGCCATAGATGACACGTGTGAACGACGGCTGCAGAGATGTGTACGGGCGAATGCACTTGCAAGCGTTGGGCAACTGACTTCCTAGATGAAACAAAGCGCTACCAATAGTTACTTTTGAATGCATTATGGGAACAGCAGTGATCAATGTCTTATAAATAATTACTATTAAAAACAGTCTTGATCACGATTTTTTTAACAAGGTGACCGGTTTCGACCACTACTGTGGTCATCTTCAGACCTATAAGTTGTATACAAAGCTCTAATTAGAGGGCTACATACATTAAACAAAATACATAAAGTTATAAAGCTATAAAACGTTGAATTACCATTGAGTAGGAACCTCTTTCTGTTGGAGAATCACTACTGGAGAAACCAGTGCACGTCTTACTATATATAATGGAGGCTCCACCCACTTCTGACTGCATGATGTCATTATTAACCAATGAGTAATAAGTTAAATTACAATTTAAAATTTCTTAGTTAAAAGAACATTGTCAAGAATTAGAAATAAATACACACTAAACTTAGCTTATTAAACAGCTATTGTCAATTAAGAAGCGTTTAAAATATTTAAATATGTAGGAAAATGAGATTCGGTTTGGCAGTACATGGGTTGCCCTCTCAAGGCCTATCAGCGAACCATTTGGAACCACTGGTTGCTATGGTGAAGTTAGACGCCGTTGCAAAGATGAAGCAGCAGGCTTTTTTCACTGAAGTTGTAAAGTCGATAGTCGAACTAGTGGTTGCCATGGTGAGGACAAACGCCAGTGCAAAGATGTGGCAGCAGGCTTCTTTCCAACGAAGTTGTTGCGAAGTAGAATGGCCAAGACTGTGGCGTCAGACGATGTATTATTGAGCAGCAACTTGTCTTTACTGAAACGAAAAGTGTAAGCTACAATAATCTGTAGCTGACATGTATACTACATGCTGCCCAAATACGATACAAAGTAGTTGTCCGTATATATGAAATATTATCTATGCAGTTGATATGTAGATTACATGAGCCTTTTTTTCCTTTAAGTTATTGTTATTCCTAAAGTTATATGCCAGTCATATCAGCAAATAAAAATGAAAGAATTTAAAATTATAAAATTATGAGCCAGTGTCAAAAATAAAACGATGTGAATTAGCAATATGCTGTCTAAAAGCATAAAAGCAAAAATTCTAAAACAGATAGTCAATCATAAATAATGTTTGGTAAAAACAATTACAATGTAAAGATAAAATATTTGCTAAAAGTCTTTATAATTAAAATAATTTATATGTAATTTCTTTTTTTAACCTTTTAAAACAAAAGACAGAAGAGTAAACATTCTAAAGCAGATCATCGAAAAGCTCAAAGAAATGTTTGTCTTTGAACCGAAGTTGTTCATTTAAAACCGATAATGGATTACTTTTGTGAAGTGAAAAAATTTCAATTTCTTCTAAGGTATTTAGCAGTGGTCCTTTTGGCACAGTATGTAATATTTTCAAATTGCTAGAAATGCAACCCTCAGAATGATTGTATCCATCAAGATGTTGACCAAATATTGATTTGATACGTGCAGTATCAGTAGTATGTTCTTTGAAACGTATTAAAAAGTTACGGCCAGTTTGGCCAATATACTGTTTCACACAGTCATTACATATTATTTTATAAACAACTGACTTTTGGTATCTATTTGAGTCTCCAATTGTGTGTTTCAGTTTCATCTGTAGGGGGTTATTAGATTTAAATGCTATTGTCACGCTTGTGTTCTTAAATAATTTATTTATTTTATCTGAGATAGGTCCCCTGTATATCGTTTGTGTAAATCTCTTCTTGGAATTTATAACAGCGTCATTTTTTTCTTGTAATTTTTGATATAACAGATCAACCTGAAGGGAATTATAGTTGTTAGCAACTGCTATCTTTTTTAATGTATCAATTTCCTTTTGGATTGCATCATGTTGGAGAGGTAATTTCAGTATCCTATGTATCATAGTTTTAAAAAATGCCATTTTGTATCCTAATGGATGGCATGATGTAGCATTTATTGTTACATCGGTTGATGTGGGTTTTCTATAAATAGAAATATTATGTTTTCCATTCTGATTTGTAATTGTGAGGTCAAGGAAATTAATACTATTGTTACTTTCGTGTTCTACTGTAAATACAAGTTTTGGATGTAAATTATTTAAGTTGTTAGCGAAAGCATCAATTTCTTCCTTAGAGCCGTTATATAATACCAGTGTGTCGTCAACATATCTTTTGTAGTATATAATTTTATTTGTTATTTCTGGATTATTTTTGAAAAATTGGATTTCAACATAGTTGACGAAGATATCTGCTATAGTGCTAGCCAGGGAATTCCCCATTGCAAGTCCATCTTACTGTATGTATATTTTATTATTAAATGAAAAATAATTAAAATCTATAGTAATTCTTAATAGTTCGATGAATTCTACTATTTCTTTGGGGCTCATGATTTTGTGACGTGTTAAGTTATCATTAATGATAGAGATAGTCTCTTGAATAGGTATATTCGTGTAAAGATTTGTGATGTCCAATGATGCGAACCTTGCGTTTTTTGGAATATCCACATCATAAATTAACTTAGTTAATTCGAAACTGTTTTTAATACTAAAATTTTCTTCATAAACGTAGAAGGATTTTAAGATTTGATTGAGCTTTTTGTTCAGGTTATAAGAGGGACTGTTGGTATTGTTAACAATTGGGCACATTGGTAAATTTGTTTTGTGTAATTTGATTTGCGATCTCAACTTAGGTAAAGTGGGGTTCATAACTCTAAGTGTTATTTTATCTTTAGGTGAAAGTAAATAGTCACTATCATCAATCAGCTTTTTAATTTTTGTTTGAAATCTTGAAGTCGGGTCTTTATTAACCTCAGTTATTCCATTAGCATTAAAAAATTGTAAAGTTTTAGAAACATAATCATCTTCGCTAACAATGACTAGAGTATTCCCTTTATCTGCATTGATTGCAATAGCTTTATTAGTTATTAACTTCTGGTTGATTTGCTTTACAAGTTTTAATTCATTATTATGTTTATTTTTATCTTTTTCATTAGTAATGACATTCTTAGTTTTATGTGCAATGTCACATATTTCAGACCTACTAAATAGTGCATGTTTTGCAGCAATCTTTACATCAGCAAGCACACGTTTAATATTTGCATTGCTCAATTGTAGAGCTAAATTATATTTTAGGCCTTTGTTTAAAAGTGTTGTCTCAGCAGGAGTAAAAGATATTTGGGTTAGATTGGTTACTCTTGGATAAAAGTTATGTACATTTGGTGAAACATCTTGTGAACACACATTTTGGTGACTAACAAGGGCTGCAATTTTCTTATTATGCTTTTTAAGAATAGTTTCTTGCACTGCATTAATTTTGTCATCTGTAAAGTTAAGTAGCTGTGAAAAAACTAATGGTGACAACTGACTGCTAATTTTTAAATGTAAATTGTACATTTCAAGATTTAATGCATCTTTTTCTTTATATGCATCTTTAATTTCAGATCTAATCCACAGAATGCCACTCTTCTGTCGTAAAAACTTTTCTATATTTGATCTGGTATTAAAACTAATTTTTGCATAATTAGGATACAAAATGGCATTTTTTAAAACTATGATACATAGGATACTGAAATTACCTCTCCAACATTATGCAATCCAAAAGGAAATTGATACATTAAAAAAGATAGCAGTTGCTAACAATTATAATTCCCTTCAGGTTGATCTGTTATATCAAAAATTACAAGAAAAAAATGATGCTGTTATAAATTCCAAGAAGAGATTTACACAAATGACATACATGGGACCTATCTCAGATAAAATAAATAAATTATTTAAGAATACAAGCGTGACAATAGCATTTAAAACTAATAACCCCCTACAGATGAAACTGAAACACACAATTGGAGACTCAAATAGATACCAAAAGTCAGGCGTTTATAAAATAATATGTAATGACTGTGAGAAACAGTATATTGGCCAAACTGTTTGTAACTTTTTAACACATTTCAAAGAACATACTACTGGTACTGCACGTATCAAATCAATATTTGGTCAACATCTTGATGGATACAATCATTCTGAGGGTTGCATTTCTAGCAATTTGAAAATATTACATACTGTGCCAAAAGGACCACTGCTAAATAACTTAGAAGAAATTGAAATTTTTTCACTTCACAAAAGTAATCCATTATCGGTTTTAAATGAACAACTTCAGTTCAAAGACAAACATTTTTTTGAGCTTTTCGATGATCTGCTTTAGAATGTTTACTCTTCTGTCCTTTGTTTTAAAAGGTTAAAAAAAGAATTTATACATATATTTTTTTAATTATAAAGACTTTTATTAGCAAATATTTTATCTTTACATTGTAATTGTTTTTACCAAACATTATTTTATGATTGACTATCTGTTTTAGAATTTTTGCTTTTATGCTTTTAGACAGCATATTGCTAATTCACATCGTTTTATTTTTGACACTGGCTCATAATTTTATAATTTTAAATTCTTTCATTTTTATTTGCTGATATGACTGGCATATAACTTGAGGAATAACAATAACTTAAATGAAAAAAAGACTCATGTAATCTACATATCAACTCCATAGATAATATTTCATATATACGGACAACTACTTTGTATCGTATTTGGGCAGCATGTAGTATACATGTCAGCTACAGATTATTGTAGCTTACACTTTTCGTTTCAATAAAGACAAGTTGCTGCTCAATAATACATCGTCTGACGCCACAGTCTTTGCCATTCTACTTCGCAACAACTTCGTTGGAAAGAAGCCTGCTGCCACATCTTTGCACTGGCGTTTGTCCTCACCATGGCAACCACTAGTTCGACTATCGACTTTACAACTTCAGTGAAAAAAGCCTGCTGCTTCATCTTTGCAACGGCGTCTAACTTCACCATAGCAAAGAGTGGTTCCAAATGGTTCGCTGATAGGCCTTGAGAGGGCAACCCATGTACTGCCAAACCGAAGTTCATTTTCCTACATATTTAAATATTTTAAACGCTTCTTAATTGACAATAGCTGTTTAATAAGCTAAGTTTAGTGTGTATTTATTTCTAATTCTTGACAATGTTCTTTTAACTAAGAAATTTTAAATTGTAATTCAACTTATTACTCATTGGTTAATAATGACATCATGCAGTCAGAAGTGGGTGGAGCCTCCATTATATATAGTAAGACGTGCACTGGTTTCTCCAGTAGTGATTCTCCAACAGAAAGAGGTTCCTACTCAATGGTAATTCAAAGTTTTATAGCTTTATAGCTTTATGTATTTTGTTTAATGTATGTAGCCCTCTAATTAGAGCTTTGTATACAACTTATAGGTCTGAAGATGACCACAGTAGTGGTCGAAACCGGTCACCTTGTTAAAAAAATCGTGATCAAGACTGTTTTTAATAGTAATTAGCTACCAATAGTGTCTCCTCAACGACCGTTCCCCAGTAATGTCACCTCAACGACGGTTCCCCAGTAGTGGGTCCTCAAAGACCATTCTCCAGTAGTGTCTCCTCAACGACCGATGTCCAGTAGTGTCTCCTCAACGACCGTTCCCCAGTAATGTCTCCTCAACGACCGTTCCCCAGTAATGTCTCCTCAACGACCGTTCCCCAATAGTGTCTTCCCCCACGACCGTTCCCCAGTAGTGTCTCCTCAACGACTGTTCTCCTGTAGTGTCTCCTCAACGACCGTTCTCCAGTAGTGTCTCCTCAACGACCGTTCTCCAGTACTGTTCCCCAGTAGTGTCTCCTCAACCACTGTTCCCCAGTAATGTCTCCTCAACGACGGTTCCCCAATAGTGTCTTCCCCCACGACTGTTCTCCTGTAGTGTCTCCTCAACGACCGTTCTCCAGTAGTGTCTCCTCAATGATTGATCCGCAGTAGTGTCTCCTCAATGACCATTCCCCAGTAATGTCTCCTCAACGACGGTTCCCCAGTAGTGTCTTCCCCCACGACTGTTCTCCAGTAGTGTCTCCTCAACGACCGTTCTCCAGTAGTGTCTCCTCAACGACTGTTCTGCAGTAGTGTCTCCTGAACGACCGTTCTCCAGTAGTGTCTCCTCAACGACTGTTCGCCAGTAGTGACTCCTCAACGACCGTTCCCTAGTAATGTCTCCTCAACTACAGTTACCCAATAGTGTCTTCCCCCACGACTGTTCTCCAGTAGTGTCTTCCTCAACGATCGTTCTCCAGTAGTGTCTCCTCAACGACCATTCTTCAGTAGTGTCTCCTCAACGACCGTTCTCCCGTAGTGTCTCCTCAACGACCGTTCTCCCGTAGTGTCTCCTCAATGACTGTTCCCCAGGTGTCTCCTCAATGACCGTTCCCCAGTAATGTATCCTCAACGATGGTTCCCCAATAGTGTCTTCCCCCACGACTGTTCCCCAGTAGTGTCTCCTCAATGACCATTCCCCAATTGTGTCTCCTCAACGACCATTCCCCAATAGTATCTCCTCAAAAACCGTTCCGCTAACGTTGTTACACAAGGGACTCCTTAGCAGGCTCCTGGTGCATGCACCCATACTGTTCATCAGCGATGAAAGCTGGAATCTGTACGCCAGTACTGCACCTGGACGTTCAGGCAGTGCCAACAGATCACCTTTTCAGATGACACACGTTTTGTGTTCTGTCAGACAGATGAATGTTGGCATGTACGGCGTGAAACGTCTGAAAGCAAACACCATGCGACCACAGAGATGAATGATCTTGTAATTCTGGAAGGCACAATGGATCAGCATAAGTATGACTCTATGCTTGGGGACCGTGTCCACCCCTACATGCAGTCTGCTTTTCCTTCGCCGCTGGCATCTGACAGCAGAGCAATACAACGTGTCATAAAGCTCGCAGTGTACGTGCGTGGCTCTCCTGGCCATCAAACTCCCGGGATTTACACCCAATTGAGAATCTGTGAGACCACCTCGATCTGGCTGTCGGAGCCTTGGATTCTCAGCCAGAATACTTAGCGCAGATGTCCACGCATTACAGTGGGCATGGTACCTTGCAGAAATTCATTGACTCTCTTCCTGCAAGTTTCGCAGCGGTCCTCGCTGCAAAAGATAGTTATTCAGACTTTCGAAAGGTCACTTTATTGTTATTGGACAGTGTAGCCATGGTGCTGCATCTCAGCCAGTGGGCTGATAGCTGTCACACAGACACTTCCTGGTTTTTTTAATGAAAATTAGAAGTGACATCTTCTTCACGTCCATCTATGGTCGATGCAACTATCATTGCTGTCGATCATCTGTACAGATGTGTGGCAATATGGGCACTGCAATAATATTTCATTAAGATAACGTTGTCAATTACATAACCAACTACGATTTTTCATTTTAGGTCGACTTAGCTCTAATAATACAACATTATGTAATGGGTGGCACATACTGAACAATATTTTAGATTGATATGAAGATGACTCGTCAATGAGCCGCAACCGGTAACAAAAAAGAAAATTTTGTATCTTGGCGTAGAATTTTTATCCACACGCGTTTGAAGATTAAGATGTTGGATCACTCGATGGCAACCGCTACCAACAGTGTCTCCTCAACGACCGTTCAGCTAACTTCGCTAAATATATGAGACTCGCAGCAGGCCCCTGCTTCATGCACCCATGCTGACTGCTGTTCCTCGGCGACGAAGATCTGCGCCCCAGTAGCGCGTCCGATGAGTGGCGGGTGACGACAGCACACAATATGATTGACAGCCTCTGCGCACCCGTTCGTCACCCGACAGATGGCGTAGCTGACTCTCTTTCTCTTTCGATAAGCATATCTGCCCTATTACTCACGGAATTTTTCGCGTTCACGCTAGGGCAGCTTCTTTTCAGACTGCATAAATGGGGGCATAGCCTCAGTAGCGTATTTGCCGCACCTGAAGATGTCGGTCAGTTGCGCCGACGAAATAGTGTGAAAATTTCAGAACGACTCCCACGTTTCACGTGAGAACCATATTTACAGCACGATAATTCCTCCGTTTGTGGTCACCGACTAGAATAAACGCAAGTTTACCGTATGCTACCAATATCTGAAATAAGTTTCCTTTAATTTACGTCTATGGACACAAACTTTTTGTTAACAGATTACCGACGTAATGACCATCATCAGATCTGTTTTATAAAAACAAAGTCCTAATGTCTTTATAAAACAGATCTCATAATGGTCATTATAGACCGAAACCGGTAATCTGTTAACAAAAAGTTTGTGACCATAGACGTAAATTAAGGGAAACTTATTGTATATACGGGTCACTGTTTTATTCGCGACAATGTCGCAGCTTGTCATTATCTGAAATAATAACAAATGTATCGATAAAACTGGATTTATTTCAGTCTGAATTAAACCACTGAACCTATCCATCACGTGAAATATCAGATAATAATTTCTGGCCATTCACAATGAGTTGGACTCGGTACGTTTGACGACGCAATGATCAAGTGCCTTTCGTGCTTTATCTTAAAATATTACATTATTCACACTGAACCTACACTACTGACCATTAAAATTGCTACACCAAGAAGAAATGCAGATGATGAGCGGGTATTCATTGGACAAATATATTATACTAGAATTGACACGTGGTTACATTTTCACGCAATTTGGGTGCATAGATCCTAGGAAATCAGTACCCAGAACAATCATTTCTAGCAGTAATAACGGCCTTGATACGCCTGGGCATTGAGTCAAACAGAGCGTGGATGGCATGTACAGGATTAGCTGCCTATGCAGCTTCAACACGATACCACAGTTCATCTAAGGTAGTGACTGGCGTATTGTCACGAGCTAGTTGCTCGGCCATCATTGATCAGATGTTTTCAATTGGTGAAAGATCTGGAGAATGTGCTGGCCAGGGCAGCAGTCGAACATTTTCTGTATCCAGAAAGGTCCGTACAGGACCTGCAACATGCGGTCGTGCATTATCCTGCTGAAATGTGTGGTTTCGTAGGGATCGAATGAAGGGTAGAGCCATGGGACGTAACACATCTGAAATGTAACGTCCACTGTTCAGAGTGCCGTCAATGCGAACAAGAGGTGACTGAGACGTATCATACCATCACGCCGGGTGATACGCCAATATGGCGATGACGAATACACGCTTCCAATGTGCGTTCACCGCGATGTCGCCAAACAGGGATGCGACCATCATGATGCTGTAAACAGTAACCTGGATTCATCCGAAAAAATGACGTTTTGCTATTCGTGCACCCAGCTTCGTCGTTGAGTACACCATCGCAGGCGCTCCTGTCTGTGATGCAGTGCCAAGGGTAACCGCAGCCATGGTCTCAGAGCTGATAGTCCATGCTACTGCAAACGTCATCGAACTGTTCGTGCAGATGATTGTTCTCTTTGCAAACGTCCCCATCTGTTGGTTCAGGGATCGAGACGTGGCTGCACGATCCGTGACAGCCATGCGGATAAGATGCCTGTCATCTCGATTGCTAGTGATACGAGGCCGTTGGGATCTAGCACGGCGTTCCGTATTACCCTCCTGAACCCACCGATTTCATATTCTGCTAGCAGTCATTGGATCTCGACTAATGCGAGCAGCAATGTCGCGATTCGATAAACCGCAATCGCGATAGGCTACAATCCGACCTTTATCAAAGTCGGAAACGTGATGGTACGCATTTCTCCTCCTCACACGAGGCATCAGAACAACGCTTCACCAAAACGTTTCACCAGGCAACGTCGGTCAACTGCTGTTTGTGTATGAGAAATCGGTTGGAAACTTTCCTCATGTCAGCACGTTGTAGGTGTCGCCACCAGCGGCAACCTTGTGTGAATGCTCAGAAAAGCTAATCATTTGCATATCACAGCATCTTCTTCCTGTCGGTTAAATTTCGCGTCTGTAGCACACCATCTTCGTGGTGTAGCAATTTTAATGGCCAGTAGTGTACATCTTTTAACAAAGTCCGGTAGTCTTGTTTTTAAAGTATTTCTCGTATGTGTCGTAGTATTAACTTACGCAGTCGAGTGTAATTTTACGTTTTGTCAATTGACAGTGCACTTTGGCTTGTACTAAATATGAATATATATTTTTAAAAAATAGTTTGACAGGCAATATTCAGAATTAGAAGGCTTTATGATCCTGTACTGATCATAACGGGTCAGTTTTATATATTTCTTTGACCACTTCCTTTCCAAAAATATTTCTTATTCTATAAGAAATAATCCAAAGGTAATCAAACCACGAAAGGAACGCTTCATGCGCACTAAAACAAGTGCAGGATTCAAACTTGATGTTCAATGATATGGCTACGGTTATTAAATACATTTCGAACATCAAATAACTTAAATTCATAAAGAAATTCATGTCTTGTAAAATATTTTATCATTATTGATACTAACATTTAAGAGCCTTTTTTGTTATACACTGAGCTGACAAAAGTCGTGGGATATCTCCCAATATCGTGACCGACCTTCTTTTGCACGACGTAGTGCAGCAACTCGATGTGACATGGCGTCAACAAGTCGCTGGAAGCCGCCTGCAGAAATATTGGGCAATTCTCTCCGTGCACCCGTCCATAATTGCGAAAGTGTTGTCGGTGCAGGATTCTGTGTACGAATTGTCCCCTCTATTATGTCCCACAAATTTTCGATGGGATTCGCACCGGGAGATCTTGGTGGCTACATCATTCGCTCAAATTGTCCGGAATGTTCTTCAAACCAGTCGCGAACAACTTTGGCCCTGTGACATGGCAAATTGTCATCCACAGAAATTCCATCATTCTTTTGGGACTATGAAGTCAATGTAGCCGAACATACCCATTTGCAGTCAATTATCGGTTCAGTTGGGCCAGAGGACCCCGTCCATTCCATGTAAACACAGTCCACAGCATTATGGAGCCATCACCAGCTTGCAAAATGTGTTGTTGACAACTTGGGTCCGTGGTTTCGTGGGATCTGCATCACACTCGAGCGCCACCACCAGCAACTATATACTGACCAGACCACGGTTTGGCAGTCGTCTAGGGTCCTACATGGTCACGAGCGCAGGAGAGGCGCTACAGGCGATGTCGTGTTGTTAGCGAAGGTACTCGCGTCGGTCGTCTGCTGCCATAGCCCATTAACGCCAGATTTCGCCGCACTGTCCTAACGGATACGATAGTTGTACATCTCACATTGATTTCTGCGGTTATTTCGCGCAGTGTTGTTTGTCTGTTAACACGGACAATTCTACGCAAACCCCGCTGCTCTCGGTCGTTAAGTGAAGGCTGTTGTCTGCAGTGAGAGGTAGCACCTGAAATTTGGTTTTCTCGGTACCCTGTGGATCTCGGAATATTGAATTCCTTAACGATTAGCGTTTAACTCCAAGTACCATTCTGCGTTCAGAATCTATTAATTCCCGTCGTGCGGCCATAATGACGTCGGAAAGCTTTTCACATGAACCACCTGAGTACAAATGACAGCTCCGTCGATGCACTGCCTTTCTGTACCTTGTGTAGGCGATACTGGTACCATCTTTATATGTACATATCGCTATCCGATGACATGTCACCGCAGTGTATTGTTTAACTGAAGGTGGTGATTCGTAACTCCACCAAAATCTTTTTTTCTTTCTGAATTTATTGACAAATTTTCACTGCTAAGGTACGCACCGAACGAAATAACCGAAGCCTATATAATAGTATTTTTCTACAGCAAGTCAGTTGCTCAAATCGATGCAAGGCCATTATGCTGTTCCCACATATAGCAATCTCCCGATTATCAGGGTAGATGCGGACCCGAGACTGCACGGATAATTGAAATACAAAGATAATCCGAAATACACGTCATTACACTGGAAACTATTATTTAATGTATTTATAGAACATGTCACGTGCTATATTTGAAAGCCGATTTGCATTACTACGTGTCAGACATTATTTGCATAATTTAGCTTTCCACACACTGTATTTCGTATCTCCTGCTTTCAGCTCACAACCTCGGAATAATCGTCCAAGTTTCTGCTTCTCATCAACTTTTTTCCCTCGACGACGGTTCTCATTTTCCAGAAAGTCAATACATCAGTATACTCAAACGGTTGTCTTGCCTACTCTAATAACACATAATCTCATTTCTGTGTGTCGATCCCTTCGTCTGGGCGCCCTCCCCCTACGGAACGTAATTTGTTCGCTACATACACCGCATTTAGCTGTTAAAACCCCGGTTCACAGGCATAGCCAATTTAACAACTCTCAGTTGTTGTTGTCATCTCCATCTCCACAATGAGAAATTTTTACTACGCACTGTGGAACTAAATATACTCGTATTGTATTAGCAAGAACTCCGCCTACAGCTGGTAAAATTGTTGTTTTTTAAAACACGACAGCTTTCGCACCTTCAAGCCGCAAAATCAGGTGAACCGACACGGTAAGAAGCAAAGTACAGTGTCACCACATTTTGTGGATATTAAAATTATTAAAGGAATGTCTAGAATATACTCACAACTCTAAACGATCACAGGCACACCCATCGTTCCTAGTCAAAATTTACTATCCAGAGAATGTCGTCAATACTATGGCAAGCGAAAGGTAAAGATGATGTGCTCTATTCTTTAAAATTTTTGCTGGCCGGCGTGGCTGAGCGGTTCTAGGCGCTACAGTCTGGAACTGCGCGACCGCTACGGTCTCAGGTTCGAATCCTGCCTCGGGCATGGATGTGTGTGATGTCTTTAGGTTTGTTAGGTTTAAGTAGTTCTAAGTTTTAGGGGACTAATGACCTCAGACGTTAAGTCCCATAGTGCTGAGAGCCATTTCAACCATAAAGTATTTTTAATGAGCTGACGCTAAAAATTTTTAAAAAAGAGGCTAGATTGGCGATGAAGAATTCTCACTGCTAACATAATTAAACGCAGCACATGCAGATTACAATGTGGAAAGAATCAGATGTCGGTGTCTCACCAGCATGACAGAAGCTATCCATGTGGACAGTGTGGCGCCATATACTCACGACTAGGAGCGGTGGGTCGCTGCCATCAGAAGCGATAAAAGCACAGAATTTTATTACGTACTACTAACACCTAATCATACAAACAAACAAAGCTAGCCAGAATGCTATGGTGCTTAAATTCCAATCGGTTATTCAACGTGAACTGTGCGATTTCCTTTTTATGTCTAAAAATTTCCACCTCCTGTTATACGTCCAAAAGTGTCAAGTATTTTTAAATTTTATGAAGGGCTTGTGATGCTGTGGTCCTCATCGCGTAAGTGCGCTTTTAATGCAGATCGTGGGTTATTTAAGTTAAGGTGTTTCTTAAATATTATTCGAAATGACCCACCTGTTTGCACTATATATTTTTTAGGGCAATCGTTGCATGACTATATGACGTCACACTGTCCACGTGGGTAGCTTCCGTTCCACCAGCCGGCTAGTCTCTCTTTGTCGTTCGTGTGGGCCGCTTTTGCCTTGCCCTGCAGTCAGCTGCCCTGCTGTCGTACTGGTAAGACACTGCCACCTTATACTTTCCTCTTAGTTTGCATTGTCGCTTTCAATTAGTTTAGCAATGACAATTCTTTATGGCCAATCCGGCCTCTTTGTTTAAAAGTTTTTAGCGTCCGCTCATTATAAATATTTTCTTTCTTTCTCTTTTTAGATGAAGGCAAATTACATAGAATGGAGCACATCTTCTTTACCTTTCGCTCGCCAAAGTATTGACGATATTATCTGAATAGCAAATTTTGACTAGAGTATGCTCATGATCTTTTAACTTTGTATCTTCTAGACATTCCTTTATTAATTTTAATACTAACAAAATTTGGCGACACTGTACTTTGGATTCTACCGTGTAGGTTCACCTGATGATGCGGCTTGAAGCCACGAAACAGGTCGTGTTTTAATGGACAACAATTTTACCAGCTGTAAGAGGATTTCTTCGTAACATCATGCCTTTCAACAGCTGCGGTGGCCCGGATAATAAAATATTTTGTAACTTCATGTAACCGACTAGGCGCTCATACTACCGAAATCTTTGGTACGGAGGTTTGAATCCCGTGAAAGAGACATATAAAGATCAATCTTATGATTAGACAACGTCTCTCTTGAGGAGCTTGTTGACTCAGTCAAAACCCTGAAAAACAGAAGAGCAACAGGAATGGACGGTATTAATGCTGAGTGCTCGAAATATGTTGGAACATCTTACGTGTTAGACTCATGCATCTGCTGAATATGTGCTGGAGATGAGGAAGAATACCTGAGAAAACGACTATCATTCCTATTTGCAGGAAAGGTAATAATAGTTAACGACAAAATTATAAGGACATCAGTTCGCTAGACAGAGCCTGTAAAATATTCTCCGAAATAATCAGTAATGGGCAGAATTATGTGGAAGTGAGACATGGCCATTTTCGAAGAAACACATGGAAAATTACGTTAGCTGAAATTTCTCAGTCAGTGAAAGGCTGTCCATATGGACAAAATACGACACACAGAAATAAGACAAAAGTGACTGATTTTCGACTTGGACAGGAAATTTAAAACATGTTAAGTCAACTTGTGTATTTTTTTTGAAAGGAAAAACTCTTTACTATGGACGGACAATCTGCAAGCCATATATTACTCGGAGAAGCGGGAGTTTGTGTGTATTATGATCTCCAGGCGTTCAGGTTACCTCTCAGTGATTTGTGCTTGTGACTTCTCCTTATTTCTCTAGCCCCGATGACACGCCTTCCAATACAATACCGTTTGATCTGTAAAGAAAGACTACCAGGAAGCGCATCTTGTAATAGAAGCACTGCTGCGCTGGATATTACTGCACGGCACCGAGGCTCCACCACGATAAACACAAGACAGATTACAAGGCTATTGCTCTTCTGCGGTCGGGGTGAGTCGACGGCGTATTAAGGGCCACGGGAGCCTTTTACGCCTTCTGTTTACGACGACAGAGATCCGAAGCCGTACATTACCAGCTGTTGCAAAACAGTGAAGGCGGGACAAAGCTAGCCTGGCAGTCGTAAAGCGCCCGTAGAGCTGCAAACAATACGGTGGACATGTCAAGGCACAGCTGCACGGTCACCTGTACATATCTGGAAGGCAATCCCAGAGTTATTCTCCTGCCACATATGCTCCATGCAAAATGAACTGCCACACTTCTCGTTCATAATCGTGCAGCATGCACTTTTTATTATCTTTTAAAAAATAGCAATAATTCAGTAACGAGACAAATAAAACACGCTTCTTTTTTTTCTTTTTGCCTCACCACTCTTCTGAATGGAGTAGTATGTGGGTACGTTGAGCACACTAGATGGCTTTTCCATGACCAAACTTTTCACGAATTAATTTTAATATTAATGTACTCACTTTCTACTTTCATATAGCATTTTTTCTAGTTACACAGAACGCAGTTGAATTAAAAAGTGCAAAACGTTATCTAGTGATCAGCTTCTAGTCGTTTCAGACCGCTGACGCCGTGTATATGATACCCCACGATGACTAAGTTCAGAATTAACTGAACCTATTCATTTTTTGTGGATCGTTATTAAGCATACAACGAGGATACAAAATTTTTTGTGAAATTCCTAGCTGTCTCCACATCTGACCTACAACGACACCATCACATCTATGGCCATCCACATACTCATGCAGAATTTGACACAGAATAAAGGTCAACGGTTTGTATATATAGTTGGTATGTGCATGACAAACATGATTCAAAAATGTCTATGGTCATCCATTTATTTCAGATAAAAAATAGATTATTTTCTTTCAAATTTTTTTGAAGAGACGAATTGTAAACAACATGTAAATGTCAATGACAATACAGAAATTAGTATTGAAAGATAATTATTAAAAAAGATTAATTTACATTTGAAATGAATAACGTTCGCATATTAATGTGTATGGAGCCTACATCAGAGCCATCTGTTGTTCGGTATACAAATGGCACATGAGTAAGATGGAGAGAGAGAGAGAGAGAGAGAGAGAGAGAGAGAGAGAGAGAGAGAGATGAGAAGAGTAGCCAGCAGGAAGGCGCAGTTTGATAGCGATGAGCATGTCCTTGAGATAAAACTCGAAGTTCGCAGCTGAGGCAGGAGTTACACGCAACAGTTCTCGCCTGCTGTCATCCAGAAGCAGTTTAAGACGTATATTTTTGTTTACTATTCAACCTATTTGAAAAATTCAAAATGCTGTCATTATCTACTAAAAATTCTTAGTTAAATTTCTGTGCTGTGCGTCGTAAGTGAAAGTATTTTTACCATATATTACTATTTACGCAAGTGTGTCATTCAGAATTTTATAATTAAAAGTTGCACACAGTTTCATTGTTGTTTTCTTAGTAGTTAACACATTCTTTCTTCTAGAACATTTATGATATAAACAGGACAATTCTCAACGAAATTGAAGGGGGTTACATTAAGATCAATATTCAATTGCATGAGTCTCCTAAAATCTAGGAAAGCATAGTATGCATTTAGATAAATATTTGTTGTATCAAGATTCCACATTTCTTGAGGAAAAGCTTGGTTTCACCCAATTTTAAAGTACATATTCTGTAGCTCAACGTGATCGAATACAGAAGAATCAGTCAGCTGCTTATTTTTTCGTTTAGTTTCGAAAACAACGAAAATTTCAGCAGTAAATTGTGATATATAACTCAAAATTTCTTTTTCTGCTTGATCCAGAAACCTCTATGGTGTGTTCAAGGGAATATTCTGGTTCATATTTAACCTCAGGAACACGAACTTCCATCGATTCCACAACTATTTTTCCTTCTTTAGGAAGTGTGGTCACATCTTCAACTCCAACTTGATTATGATCAGCCAAACTAAGAATGTCATCATTCGCACTATAACACCAAGTAAAAATTACCATTAAATCTGCTTCCCACATTACTTTGTTGCAATCTTCAAAAAATCTACCAAATGATTCTAACAGTTAAAGTACTTCGTTTTACTTACTTTTATTTTCCCATAATTAAGAACATGCCCTTCCATGTTTAATTCATTTGCTAGAGATGAAGTTAATCAAATAAGAGCCCATGAAAAAATAAATTGACGCTCCATTCTAGATTGTTGTCTTTCTTTATGGCGATAACCTCAAACAGCTTTGCCATATGTTGTCAATTATTTTTTACTGGATGTTTCATCAAAAGTTGGGTAATCTGACCATCATTACCAATAATACTAAAGCTCATGTACAGTTAGCATGAATATGATGTACCCAACCATGTCCATTATTTATATTAATCTCCATGCTCTTGTGGGGGAGATTTAAGTTATTTTTAGTCTTATCAATCAAAGAGAATGAGTGAAACTGATAATTCATGGTGTTATGCATGATTTACTAAGAAAAAAAATTAGTAAGGCATTTCTAAAACATCTGTCACAGTAGCTCCATTGAAGTCAATCAGATTATATTTTTCATCAGTTATAGAATTTCTGTCTTGTATAATTTCAAAAACTGAAATATGTACAGAGTAATATGGTTCATAATTTGTGCTGCATCAAATTCTGCATTAGGCATGAATGAAACAATAACATTAATTTTTATATGAAAAGGATCAGGATCATTTACAAACATTCCTTCAGCTAGATTAAAATTTTTGTTAATTAATTAGGAAGGAATAATTTTAGGAACATCATTAGGGACAGTTTTTTATTAGTCTTAACAATTTGGTCACAACATCCAAGCAGGCTTCCTTTTAAATCTATTAGTAATTTTACATTGCTCTCAATAGTTACTCTACTTAAAACTTTATCTGCTTTAATGTGATTATTTGGCTTTTTTGTATGAATAAATTTTTACAAGTTTCTTGAGAGCAGTAAAGATTATTATTTTTTCATATAATCTTAAAACTTAAAATACTTGTATAAAAACGAACTAGTGCAAGATTACTAGAGCTCTCTTTTGTAGGTACAGTCAATCTTTGTTTGAGAACAGATGATATACCAAACACCTGAAAAACGCAACTCATTTATACTAGTATAAATTAATGTAAATAAATGAAAACCAAATTGGGAAGCTAAAATAAGAATTCCTGAGAAGAAGTCAAAATATAAGCATGGAATACTCTTGCCTAACTCTATTTGATGTACAATAATAGGTCCAAGTGTTTATGGAAAAATGATATTAATGATTGACAATTGTATCCTAACTCCAGGTTGGTTACATTGTGATAAAATAAATTATTTGTATGTTCATTTAAAAAGTTTAGGTCAATAAAACTATTGGGAACTAATAAAAATGTGTAAAAACATTGAAGATAAGTATAATGAAAACATAACTATTTTTAATGATAATTATGATGAAATTATAGCACTAGATGGATGTGAAGATAATTCTGTTGTTGTATTTCACAATTTCATTCTTGAAAATCAATATATAGTTAAAGAATATTTTACTAGAGATAGATATAAAAAATAGACTGTTTTCAGTTATCTCAAAATTACTCAAAAATACCAATACAATTTGTCAGAGATAATCTCAATTTTTCAAATATTTTCAGACAGAACAATACAAATTTAAATGATATTGATTATGAGTTTGTTGGTGGAGATTTAAGAAGTTTGATGATTTTAAGTAAATGTGTAGTAAATGCTGGAATTTTCAATTTGGATTTTTTTCAATAGACATGACTAAGAAACAAAATGAAGGCAAGTTCAGAAATAAAATGAAGAATACCATAAACATTAAACAAGAATGTAAAACATTATCATTGATCATTAAAATAGAAATGTAAATGTAACTGATTAGTACTTTTTCATCTTTATTAAGTATTTGCAATGCATCAGATGGAGGAATTAAAAATGGAAAAACAACCCGGGATAGATTACAAAAGAATTTAAAAAATCAACCTGTTATTGATGTAATCGAAACAGTAAAAGAAGAAATCAAAGGAATATGTTAAAAACGATTGAAGAAAACAGAGAAGTTGACAAAGAAGTGGTTCCTTATCATCAACATTATTTAGAAGAATTTAATAATATTCTGTCAAGTAAACAATATGAAAGTCCACATCACAATTACACTTTGTGTAAATCAGAAACACAAAATTTGTTGAAGAACAATGATGGAGATGTTAAAAGTAGAGAGAAACAATAAACTAAAAAAACCATAAGTGAATGAATGCTAGAATATATTAGTCATAGTGACGATAAATGTTTTTGATTAAGACTCATAGGCACATTTAAAATCGTAGGTAAATCATCAGTAACATTTGGTGGGGATGAATTAATGGTTGGTGATAAGACATATGGAGGTACAGATATATTAATGATTTTATAAATAAAGAAAACAGTTACCTATGGATTACATGAATACAAAATTTACTGGTTCTGATTTATAAAAACTATGGAGATATAGTGTACCATTCAGGATAATAATCCAAATGAAATAGAAGCAAGTAAAGCTAATAAATATAAATATTTAAAAAATAAAAGAAAATAGAATCAAGTAAAGGTAATAAATTAAAATATTTAAAAAAGAAATGACTTCATCCAATATTGACACAAAAAATTTAGATCATTCACTTCAAAGTGAGGAAGAAAAAATGGATGAAGTCTTATTTAAAAAAATATATATACAGAAAAACGAATCGTTTATGCTTGTATGGATGATATCTGACAATTAAACGATAGATTAACAGTAATTCATAGAGAAGAATTAGCTGGAAATAAAAATTATCACAATGAAAAGGTTTGAATGACACAGATGTTGACAAATAAATTTAGCGATTTCATCACCAATCGAAAAGGAAGTTCTTATCTGATTGGATTTTTCAATAATCCTCATCACACATTTTAGTAAAGTGAAAATATGGTAAAGGACTAGTAAATACATTAATTAACAAACTTCCATTCAAGATGCATCTTCCTGGTTATAATTACTGTGGCCCTGGAACTAGATTAGAAGAAAAATTATCTAGAGGTGATAAAGGACTTCATCTATTAGGCAAAGCTTATAAAGAACATGATATTACCTGTAGAGATAATAAAGAAAAAAAGACTCAAAGCCGATAAAGAATGTCAATTAACTGCAAAAGATTGAGTGCTTTCTAAAGATGCTTCACTTGGTGAAAAATTGGCGATAACCACAGTTAGAGGTATAATGTAAGGAAACCTAAAATTGGGAATCGGTTTAGATGTCGATGAAAATGGATGGGATGTGTAAAAATATTAAATTTTTTATCTATATAAATAAATAGCTTCAGCATTGATTATAAATTGTGACCTAGTGGAAACTTAAAACCAAAATGAATTAACATTAATCTAAATGATGATTAACTACATAGTGTTGATAATTTTTTAATTATGTACAAAAAAGAAATGGATGGATAGAAAACGAATGGTAATCTGATAATTACAATAGGCATTCCCACTGTGAAAAAAATATCTAAAAAAAAGAAACCTGATGGTAGATTTCTTCCTTTAACAGTGGAAGCATTAGCATATGCACCACCTATTGGTTCACTAGCTATTTGTCCTGGAGCCATTGCAAATGCAGTAATAAATGTAAAGAAAGCTGAAAATGAATGGGAATAACAAAAAAGATATAATTTGGCATTGGAAAAGAAACTGGCACTGGAATTAAAAAGACAAAAAATTTTGAAGAAATGAACAATATATATCCTAATGCATTAAGACATTTTGGTACAGAAAAGCTTGCTGATCAGTTGAAAATTAAACACTTTTGTGGAGTATTCATTATTGACAAATTACCAAATAAACTAAGAATCTTGAATGTGGATTAGTAAATTCAGATAAATCTGGTCATATTTGCACTCATTCGATTTGTTAGTGTAAAATAAAAATAAATATAAAAATTTTGCTGTTGTTTCACTTGGTTGTAATATTGCTGAAGATTTGGTTAAATATCTTGTGCCAGCTAAAACAGGCTTCAGACCGCATCTTGGTTCAAGTGAGTTGTGTTATAATGTACAATAAATTCAAAATTTTATTGAAAAAAATTGTGATCATTTATGTTTATTTGTTTTAAAACTGTTGTCAGGTAACTATAAACTTAATGATATTTTCAATTTTAATAAACCATCGTTTTTGAAATAAACTACATCAGTCCTAATATGATAAGAATGCTGGAAAAATAAACTTAGAAAACAAAAAAATCAATTACAAACAAAAATTGATCTATAAATAGAAAATTTAGTTAAACAATTTCATAAGGAACATCTTTATAGTAACTAATGGATGTATTTTTTAGTTGTAGACACTTAGTAGATCTAAAAGATCCTGCAAAAGGTTAAGATGCAGATACAACACAATATTTAGAAAATGAGTTAACAAATCTTATTACAAAAACTAAATATTAAAGTATTCTAGCACAATTTGATAATTATGTCACTAAATCAGTGATTAATGAAAAGATTGTACAAGAGAATAAAGTTAATCTAAGTAATTACTTTACAAAAAAGGGAACAGAGCACGCTTTTTCAGAGTACTTCTCAAAGGTTTTATTTAACAATGTACCTAAGTCAACTATGTAAACTTCAGAGAAGAATGTTTGAAAAACATAAACTAAACCTTCATTTTGTTTGGGGTGATGAAATACTGTAATATGCATTAAAATATGATGTAAAAATCGAGACAAATATTTTGTTTGGAGCCAATATAGACAGTGGTTTGTCATCTACTACTTTTAAAATAGAGATAAGAAGATGTAATGTCGACAAGTTGGAAATTTTATATCCAACCCAGTTCAGTAATCCATTCCTTGGAACGAAAATGAAAGATATAGTATTTCCAACTCTAAATCACTGTGTTAACACTGTAATTCAGATGAATTACTGATGTCGGGCAAACTTATTGTAGATTCAAATGAAGACAATACAACGGAACAATAATTTAAATCTTCTTAAATTCTTATCTATATAAATGGACAATCGAATTTACCGTTACAAATGTAAAATATTTACAGAAACACTTAATCCTCACAGAGCAACAGCTAGAAAGGGAGGAAAAAGAATTTGAAGCTCTTTGTACAACTTTTAAGAGTAAAAACAGTAAATTAGTTAAAAATTTGTAGGTGAATGGATAAGTATTTGTGAAGAAATTATTAATGAATCTTATAAGGTGATGAGAAATAATTTTAAAAGAAGAAATTTAGTTTCACTAGGTATCAATGATTTATCACATACTGATCTACTTGAAATTTATTCAGCTAATTTAAAAGGAATCTCGAAAATGAATAAAGAATATAAACATTTATTACCTGTTACTGATGTTGTTTTCAAAATTTACTTGGGCTATTCCAATTAAAGATAAAATGGGTAATATTGTGGTTGATTCTTCTGAACAAAATATTCAAAATACATAGACCAAGAAATTTACAGTCAGATAAAAGTAAAGAATTCGATAATAAAGATTATCAAGAACTGTTGAAGTAATATAATATTAATCACTATTCAACTGAATTAAAAACAACAGTTGTTGAAAGATTTACTACAAATTTGCTCTTCAAGGTAATTACAAATGGGTTGATTTAGTTAAAAATCTAATGATGAATGCAATAACAGAAAATATTCAATAATTAAATGTAGCCAAAAGATGTAAGTGAAGAAAATAAAAAAAGTGCAAACTGTTTATGTAACGAATTTTGAAGTTACTAGTGCTAAATGTAAAATAGGTGATAAAGGAAGAATTAGTAAATTAAAAGGAATATTTAAGAAAAGATGTTCTGCCAACTGGTCAATGGAGATTTTCGAAAATGACAGTGTTATTCATTCTAAGGCTGTCACATATAAAGTGGTGTCAATGAAGATTTTAATGAACAAAGTCTGCAAAAAGCTATTTATCTTGATGTATATCACACTGAAAAGTTGTGAAAAAGAAAGGAGATGCGGTATATGTTAAATGGGTAGTATTTTATAAGTAACATAATAGGTGGGTAGATAAAAATATTACTAATTGAAATTCCACCCGATGCATTAATACACTTTCTGTCTTCATGCAAGTGTAACTGCTGGTTACACTTTTTATTCTGCATACTTTTTAACATGTTACGAAAGATTTCCTATGTTTTATAAAAATCAGATGCAGTGATTTGTCCGGTCCAGCGGAAAATATATCATTATTAATGGAATATTTGATGTATAAATGGAGGGCAGTACCAAAAACTTAAATCAGTTTGGTGTTGATTATAATATTCATCTGCTAATTGTTTTATTAAAGAAGATAAGCTATATTTCGATAATCACATAAAGGGTAACAAAAATGATTTATAGTTGGAATTGTTTGAGAACTTTGAATTTGATTGGATCAAATGATCGATTTAGTGACTTTTGCTTATTAAATATACACAAAAATCGTAATGAATATTACATGAAATTTACCTATGGAAAAAGTATTTGGCAATTTACATTTTTTAGAAATAATTAACATTTATTTGTAATTTTAATTTCATTTAGTGTATTGGTTCTTCACTGTTTTTCTATTGTTTTTGTTCTTTAAACCAAGCCCATTCTTTCGTATTACACACATATGATCAATTTGCACTTGTACCATATGTTGTCCAGGTAGTCTTAAATTATTTCTATTTATACAATCGTCTAAAACAATATTTATTTTCTCTTGTACTTCTCAATCAAAATATTTTCATCGAATTTTATTCTGTTATGTGTAATTGGATCCATCATATATATTTCTGTTAAGTGATTTCGAGTTAGATTGTCAATATAATCAAGTCACTTCTTTGTATTCTGATCGTTAATTTTGCAATCTCAAGTGAAGTTGTGCAATGTAAAGCAAAAATTTCTTTGTTAATCTTATCTCTAGAATTATCAAGAAACCTTTCTGCTCTATTTAAATCATTTGCATTATCATACAAACGTATATAAAATTTATCTTGTTTGCCATATGAAGAATAAAAATTAGAATTTATAATAGCCAAAGTATCTGTTTCTCCATCTTTAAAATTATTGATTGAAGGATATCTTTTTAAGGCAGTTCCATAACTATACCGATTTTTCGTTTTTGTTTAACCTTGTCAGTATAGTTTTTGTTTATTTATATTGGTTTGACTAGCTTTTTATTTTTATTTTCTAGTTCTTCATCTTCGATTTTATTTGATTTTGAGGATCTATAGCATATTGTTCTTTTCCTTGTTGTGACCTACATTGGATATAATGGAATAAGTTTTTGCAATAGTCACATGACATTCTCTAACAGATTTGCCATTTTGATTATTGATCATCATATCGATTCTTTACAATTTCTAACAGATAATTTCAACCAAGTTTTCTGGATTAAGTTATTTTTACTATAGATTGACAATTCATCTTCAAGGAATGGTTATCCTATTTAGTAGTATAATGTTTTACCTCTTGAAATTTAAATCCATTTTTCTAAAAGTCTTGTAATTTCTTTTATGATGACGAAAATCAACGTTTTCGCAGGTGGCTAAACTTATAGCCAACTGAAACTCTTCCTAAATGAATTATAAGGTGTCCTTGGTATTCCAAACTTTTTTTCCTTCAAACAAAGGAAACCAAATGTCTTTAAATCTGCTTCCTAAATCTAGTTGATATTCCTTTTTCTAAATAAATTCAAATATATTCATTACAGATTTGGATGTACTTTAAATAACTTCAATTTAAATAAAATAATTTTCTTAGATTTTTAGTTTTTAAACTTTGTGTCTGAATGTAAGTGTAGCAAGCAGGTATGTTTCAGTTCTTCATAATTATTCTCTTTAAGAAATGGAACATAATTAATCTTCAGCTGTTTAAAATTTCCAAAGGGGGAATTGCAGTTGCACATAAAAATAATAAAATTTAAATTGTAATTAACAAATTTTTCACTTCAAACAATGTACTCCAAATGTCCTTATATAAATTAACTAATGAAAATGTGGATTATTTGCTCAACCTCAGTGGAGAGGAAATTTTTATTGCTTATTGTTACTTTAAAATTCCTTATTACCACAGAGGCCAAAATAATTTTTATAAGGTACTGAAAAAATTTTCTTCATAAATGGAAGTGAAGAATTGTAAAGAATGAGTAGAAGAGATATCGACTAATAACTTTTACTACATAAATATACAAATGATAAGCATTTACATATTTGTGAAGAATGTAATAGAAGTCATCACAAAACTACTTAAATAAGGAAGTTAGTTTTGATATTTTATATCCAATTATGCGAATAAATTGCAAAGAATATCGAGTGAAGATAATACGAAAATATTACTGTCAATGAAAAGAAGCTGAAGCTTCCTCAAAAAAATTTGTTGGTTGTTTTTACTCGAATCCTGCATCTAGGGAAAAGCAGATGTAAGATTTGTCTTAAGGACCATTATAAGCAAAGATGGAGTAAAAAGTCCAATTTTTCTGATTTTTTCATGATTTCGAATTCATGATGGGAATTACCCCCAATTTCAAATTAAATCGAATAATCTCAGCTTCGAGTTTAATTGACCTATCTGTGTTTTGAATTAATTTGTTTGGTCACAAATTGCCTGGATTTTCAGGTGAGTTTTTACCCACATAGATCTACATGAAGACCATTCCTGGAATAACATAGATTTATTAAATTAATTCAACTGTGTTCTGTGTAACAAGAAAAAATGCTATATAAAAGTAATGAGCGAGTAGGTAAATATGAAAATTAATTTGTCAAAAGCTTGTTCACACCAAAGCTACCTAGTGTCCTCAACACACCAAGCTGCTACTGAATTCCTCGCATGTGTCAAGCTCTTCATTTTGGAGTATCACTTGCACTCTACATAATCAGTTATTTGCTGGAAGTATTCCAGTCTGTGTCTTCCTCTATAGTATTTTCCCTCTGCAACTCCCTCTAGTACCATGGGAGTTATGTCATGTTTTAACGGATAGCCTACTATCCTGTCCCTTCTTCTTGTCGGTGTTTTCCATATATTCCTTTCCTTGTAGATCCTGTGAAGAACCTCCTCATTCCTTGCCTCATCAGTTCACCTAATTTTCAACATTCTTGTGTAGCATCACATCTCAAATGCTTCAGGTTTTCCCACAGTCCTTGTTTCACTGCCATACAATGCTGCGCTCAAAATGTAAATTCTCAGAAATTTCTTCTTCAAATTAAGGCCTATGTTTGATACTAGTAGAATTCTCTGGCAAGGAATGCCTTTTTGCCAATGCTAGTCTGCTTTTTATATCATGCTTAAACACACATCATGAATTATTTTTTTGCCTAGGTAGCAAAATTCCTTCATCTACTTCGTGATCACCAGTCCTGGACTTAAGTTTCTCGCTGTTCTCGTTTTCTCAGATCCCTTTGTCTTTCTTCGATTTACTCTCAGTCAACCATGTGTAATCATTAGACTTCATTCCATTCACCAGATCCTACAATTATTCTTCACTTTCACTGAGGACAGCAATGTAATTAGCGAATCTTATCAGCGATAGCCTTTCACCTTGAGTTTCGGTTCCGCTCTCGAACCTTACTTTTATTTCCATCATTGCTTCTTCGATGTATAGACCGAACTGTGCTTAAACCCTGTCTTAAACCCTTTTTAATGCAAGCACTTCATTCTTGGTCTTCCACTCTTTTTGTACACTCTTGGCTCTTGTAGCTATTGTATATTACTCGTTTGTACATATTGTAAGTTACTCGTCTTCCCCTGTAGCTTACCCCTATTGTTCTCAGAATTTCGAACATCTTTCGCCATTTGACATTGTCGAACGCTTTTATCAGGTCGACCTACTCTATGAACGTGTCTTGAATTTCCTTTACTGTTGCTTGCATTATCAATCGGTATGTCAGAACAGTCTCTGTGGTGCCCTTACCTTTCCTAAAGCCAAAGTAACTGTCGTTTAACTGAGCCTCAATTTTCTTTCCCGTTCTTCTGTATATTATTCTTACCAGCAACTTGAATGGACGAACTGTTAAGCTGACTGTGAGACAATTCTCACACTTGTCAGTTCTTGCACTCTTGGGGATTGTGTGGACGATGTTTTCCGAAAGTCAGATAGTTTATCGCCAGACTTACACATTCTCCTCTAGTTTCCAGAAATTATGTAAAACTACAAAAATAGATATGACCTCGGAATCATGAGACATCTGTCAGGTAAGTACCATGCAATGGTAGCAAGTAGAGTAGCATTATTTGTAATTGGTGGGCAATGCCGCTCAGTTTAATGTCATGATCCTTGACTTCAGGAAGGAGTGCGAAACGATTCTGCACTGTAGTTTCTGAACTATCGATTATCAGGCCAGATTAATGATTGGATTCAAGGTTTTTTTGACAGAGTTCGACAACTCGACCTTAATAAATCCAAATCGACGGAGATAATTCCAGGAGATCCGCAAGGAAGTGTGCAAAAACTGTTACTGTTTACAGTGTATGTAAATGATACAGTTAAAGCTGCGTGATGCTGTTCTACTAAACTACTGGAAGCAATAACTTACGTAAAGTACTTGGAAGTGACCACTCGGAACTGGAATGACTACATAACAGAAACAGCATTAAAACCAGATGACAAGCTGAGATTCGTTGGAATAATCTTCAGGAATTGTAGTTTATATGTAAATCGAAGGTAGTGGTCGGGGGGGGGGGGCAAGTGTAGGGACGAAGGGAAGGAAAGAGAAGGGATTCGATGTCAGCTGCATCGGAACCTTAGGCGGAGTCAGCGACGACAATTGAAAATATGTGAAGGACAGGGATTCCAACCCAGGATCTTTCATTCCCTTGTCTTCTTTGTTTGGTCGTTGGTCCATTTTGATTGTTACTGTTGTCCTTGTTTGGTCTGAGCGGACGTCACATGAGACCCCTTAGTTATTTTATTGCAGAGAACAGCCAGCCCGACTTCGTTAACAGTGTTTATCGCAAGTGCGCGGACTATCTTGGACGCCTCTAGGCTGACCCACACTCCCACCTAGCGGCACCTATTTACAGTCTCTCTCCAAGTCCACCACGCTCGCTGCTGTGAGATTCCCGCAGGTCAGACGTAATCGCGCATCCGCACTGGACAAAGTGGATTCGTTGGCCATCGAGGCGAATCAGTTATATGAATGCATTCATGTAATTATAATTTACCCACGAAAGAAGTGCCTTACGAAACTGTTGTTCAGTCGATTCTAGAGTGTTGCTCCTCGGTCTGAGACTATCACCAGCTCGGATTAATAGGCGAGAGAGAGAGAGAGAGAGAGAGAGAGAGAGAGAGAGAGAGAGAGAGAGGGAAGGAGGAACGAAGTCTTTAGCCAGTGCGAGAGCTTTATTGAGATATTCTACGCCTCATTTACACGATTCGAAAACATTTCGAAGGAGTACATAGGGTAGCTCTTTACGCAGCAGGGATGGGCATCCGGCTACTCCTACTGCCAAATCCAGCTTAAAATTTCGACCCCGTGACGATACGAGATGAGTTTTAAGAAGAAGATGAGGAGCAACTTGGAGAGAGACGATGATGGGACTTTTGTTAAGAAATCAGGGAACAGCTTCTACAATACTAGAGGGAACTGTAGAGCAGGAAGGGGGGGAGGGGGAGGAGAGTGCAGGAGAAGACAGAGGTTAGAGTAAGTAAATTTACGCCTTCTGGCCCTAATTGGCCAAATAGATCCGACCGAACGCCGTGTCATACTCAATCAACCTAAGCCAATGGCGTTATCGGATCGATGTGTGGTCATGACACCGCTCTCCCGTCCGTTGTCGGGTTTCTTGGCCTTGGAACCGCTACTAATCGGTAGAGTAGCATCTAAGTTGGCCTAACGAGGTTGAGGGCACCTGTATCAGCCCTCCCACCAAGGCAATACCTGGAATCGAAGCCGTGTCCATCGTATGGTAGTCAGTCGCGCTGACCACTCAGCTGCGGAGGCGGATGCAGCTTAGAATAGACACAACAAATAACTGAGAACGTTCACTGTAGGTGCTCCTCTTTAGGTAAAAAGAACAAGACATGAAGGAGCTAGTGGCGTGCTGCATCAAACCAATGAAGATACTGATGACCCCAGAAAAAAGTAGATTACGTGTTAACGTGAGATTCTCAAAAGGAAATGTCGTTGATATAATGACTTAATGACCGTGCTAAGGTAACTGAAGATTGGTGGAAACCAGGATCTCGCCTTTGAATTACGAAACTAAAGCGACCTTGCTTAAAATTCTCACGACGCTCAGACCGTATCCACGTTTGAATATCTATTCTCAGCGATAACATAATATCACCTAAGTTCAGCAGAGCAGTAGTTCGCAGTTGAGTCTCTCTTCTAGGAGAAAGCGGCAAGGAGGGAGGAGAGAGGTTGTAAGCGGGTGTCTTCCCAGTGACAGTTGGAAGGACGCGCTTCCCGGGCACGGGTTTACCTCAGCACTGGCTGCATGGCGGTGGACACTTACTGCGTGCAGAGCACGTCCTCTCCTAACGCGTTCTCATTTCCTCCTGCCGTCTGCTCATGACCAGTCCAGAGCAAATACACTGAAATTCAACCCTAAGAACTCCTAGTACCCTTAGGGTACGTACATCGCAGTTTGTGTGTGTGCGTGTGTGTGTGTGTGTGTGTGTGTGTGTGTGTGTGTGGAGTGTGTGTGGGTGGGTGGGTGGGTGGGTGTGGAGAGAGAGAGAGAGAGAGAGAGAGAGAGAGAGAGAGAGCACAGTCTGACAAACACAGTCATGAGACTCCTATTCATTTTTTATTTTTCAGTGCTACAGCGGCATACGAAGTGGCCAGTAACTCAGACTCCCGAATATGATATCCGTTGAATAGTATCGTTTATATTAAGTTAGTGTTTTCAATATGTATCCTACGTAGCGCAGTAAACTGCAGTAACAGGAAAAAGAAGACACTACATTTGTTCTTTTTAGGTTTCTTGAGGATCCATATGCATGAAACATTATGTAACAGGAATGTTTATGACAATTCTCTAGTAACTTACAGACACTTAGTGAAGATTAATGGTTGTTTTTATGAGTGCGAAATGGGTGCTGAGTAGTGAAAGGAATTAATTAAATAACTATATTAAGTTCATAAATGTGTTCAGTACCTCATACACTTCTATTAACAAAAAATAAAAAGGAAATGAATATGATATATAAGTCATAATTCTTAAACAGTCATTCATACGATGTCAGACGAATAGTATCATTTACATTGACTGCTAACGTGGTGTTTACAAAATACTTACTGTTGTTACTGACAGCGGTTATAAGTGACAAGATAAATAAGGGGAGATGTCATGGCATCACGAACTTGAAGCGTTAGCTGTCCCAAACATTAGTTACTGTAGGAAGTATTTTGATGAAAAATGCCAGCATGCATCATTTGGGTGTTGTACTAACCATTCTCATTACAATGTCAAGTGTAAAAGTATCACATTTCATTCGTAAGTGGGCTCATTCAAGCGACATTTTCTTTTATATGTATGATTTTGGTTGCATAGTTTGATTTTAATGTAGTGGTGTTATTTCTGTTATCTGACTTTTCATCTCCTGTCACTCAAACTTGGAAGTCTCTCTGGGTGAACGCTGTGAGGAGGAGGTACTGGAAACCGATCAAACATGCCAAACTATTTTGCAAAAACAGACATAATGTCCTATGGGATAACAGAAATCAGTGATTTTATAATGTTACTTAAAATCCGTCTTGATTGCAAATTTGCAATTTTCATTTCAAGTAACATTATAATACCAAACTACGTTCTCAGAATTTTCGGGAAGAAGAGATAGACCGAAAGTGTTTGAACAATTAGTAATAGGAAAAATACTGGATTACGGAAGCAGCTTTGTCGTTTCTGAGGAGGGGGATTGGAAACCGATCAAACATACCAAACTATGTTTTCAGAATTTTCGGGAAGAGGTGATATGCCGAACATCAATTTCGTCAGTCAGTATTAGGGAAAACACTGGATTACGAAAGCGTCTTTTTCGTATCACAAACCTCTCTTATTGGTCATTCGAAACGTATGTTGTTGTTGTTGTTGTTGTTGTTGTGGTCTTCAGTCCTGAGACTGGTTTGATGCAGCTCTCCATGCTACTCTATCCTGCGCAAGCTTCCTCCTCTCCCAGTACCTACTGCAACCTACATCCTTCTGAATCTGTTTAGTGTATTCATCTCTTGGACTCCCTCTACGATTTTTACCCTCGACGCTGCCCTCCAATACTAAGTTGGTGATCCCTTGATGCCTCAGAACATGTCCTACCAACCGATCCATTCTTCTAGTCAAGTTGTGCCACAAACTTCTCTTCTCCCGAATCCTGTTCAGTACCTCATCATTAGTTATATGATCTACCCATCTAATATTCAGCATTCTTCTGTAGCACCACATATCGAAAGCGTCTATTTGCTTCTTGTCCAAACTAGTTATCGTCCATTTTTCACTTCCATACGTGGCTACACTCTATACAAATACTTTCAGAAACGACTTCCTGACACTTGAATCTATACTCGATGTTAACAAATTTCTCTTCTTCAGAAACGCTTTCCTTGCCATTGCCAGTCTACATTTTATATCCTCTCTACTTCGACCATCATCAGTTATTTTGCTCCCGAAATAGCAAAACTCCTTTACTACTTTAAGTGTCTCATTTCCTAATCTAATTCCCTCAGCATCACTCGACTTAATTCGACTACATTCCATTATCCTCGTTTTGCTTTTGTTGATCTTCATATCATATCCTCCTTTCAAGACCCTGTCTATTCCGTTCAACTGCTCTTCCAAGTCCTTTGCTGCCTCTGACAGAAGTACAACGTTATCGGCGAATCTCAATTTTTTTATTTCTTCTCCTTGGATTGCAATACCTACCCCGAATTTTTCTTTTGTGTCCTTCACTGCTTGCTCAATATACATATTGAATAACATCGGGGAGAGGCTACAACCCTGTCTCACTCCCTTCCCAACCACTGCTTCCCTTTCATGTTCCTCGACTCTTATAACTGCCATCTGGTTCCTGTACAAATTGTAAATAGCCTTTCGCTCCCTGTATTTTACCCCTGCCACCTTCAGAATTTGAAAGAGAGTATTCCAGTCAACATTGTCAAGAGCTTTCTCTAAGTCTACAAATGCTAGAAACGTAGGTTTGCCTTTCCTTAAACTTTCTTCTAAGACAAGTCGTAGGGTCAGTATTACCTCACGTGTTCCAACATTTCTATGGATTCCAAACTGATCTTCCCCGAGGTCGGCTTCAACCAGTTTTTTCATTCGTCTGAAAAGAATTCGCGTCAGTATTTTGCATCCGTGACTTAATAAACTGATAGTTCGGTAATTTTCACATCTGTCAGGACCTGCTTTTTTTTGGATTGGAATTATTATATTCTTCTTGGAGTCTGATGGTATTTCGCCTGTATCATACATCTTACTCACCAGATGGTAGAGTTTTGTCAGGACTGGCTCTCCCAAGGCCGTTAGTAGTTCCAATTGAATGTTGTCTACTCCCGGGGCCTTGTTTCGACTCAGGTCTTTCAGTGCTCTGTCAAACTCTTCACGCAGTATCGTATCTCCCATTTCATCTTCGTCTACATCCTCTTCCATTTTCATAATATTGTCCTCAAGTACATTGCCCTTGTATATACTCCTTCCACCTTTCTGCTTTCCCTTCTTTGCTTAGAAATGGGTTTCCATCTGAGCCGTTGATATTCATACAAGTGGTTCTCTTTTCTCCAATGGTCTCTTTAATTTTCCTGTAGTCAGTATCTATCTTACCCCTCGTGAGATAAGCCTCTACATCCTTACATTTGTCCTCTAGCCATCCCCGCTTAGCCATTTTGCACTTCCTGTCGATCTCATTTATGAGACGTTTGTATTCCTTTTCTCCTGCTTCATTTACTGCATTTTTATATTATCTCCTTTCATCTATTAAATTCAATATTCCTTCTGTTATCCAAGGATTTCTACTAGCCCTCGTCTTTTTACCTACTTGATTCTCTGCTGTCTTCACTGCTTCATCTCCCATAGCTACCCATTCTTCTTCTACTGTATTTCTTTCCCCCATTCCTGTCAATTGTTCCCTTATGCTCTCCCTGAAACTCTGTACAACTTTTGGTTTAGTCTATCCAGGTCCCATCTCCTAAAATTCCCACATTTTTGCATTTTCTTCAGTTTTAATTTACAGCTCATAACCAATAGATTGTGGTCAGAGTCCACATCTGCCCCTGGAAATGTCTTACAGTTTAAAACCTGGTTCCTAAATCTCTGTCTTACCATTGTATAATCTATCTGAAACCTGTCAGTATCTCCAGGCTTCTTCCATGTATACAGCCTTCTTTTATGATTCTTGAACCAAGTGTTATCTATGATTAAGCTGTGCTCTGCGCAAAATTCAACCAGGCGGCTTCCTCTTTCATTTCTTAGCCCTAATCCATATTCACCTACTACGTTTCCTTCTCTCCCTTTTCCTACCATGACTATTAAATTTTCGTCTCCCTGCATTATCTGAATAATTTTTTTATTTCATCACACGTTTCTTCAATTTCTTCGTCATCTGCAGAGCTAGTTGGCATATAAACTTGTACTACTGTAGTAGGCGTGGGATTCGTGTCTATCTTGGCCACATTAATGCGTTCACTGTGCTGCTTGTAGTAGCTTACGCGCACTCCTTTTGTTTTATTCATTATTAAACCGACTCCTGCATTACCCCTATTTCATTTTGTATTTATAACCCTGTATTCGCCTGACCAAAAGTCTTGTTCCTCCTGCCAGCGAACTTCACTAATTCCTACTATATCTAACTGTAACCTATCCATTTCCCTTTTTGAATTTTCTAACCTACTACTCGATTAAGGGATCTGAAATTCCACGCTCCGATCCGTAGAAAGCCAGTTTTCTTTCTCCTGATAACGACGTCCTCCTGAGTAGTCCCCGCTCAGAGATCCGAATGGGGGACTATGTTACCTCAGGAATATTTTACCCAAGAGAACGCCATCATCATTTAACTATACATTAAAGTTGCATGCCCCCGGGAAAATTGACGGCCGTAGTTTCCCCTTGCTTTCAGCCCTTCGCAGTACCAGTACAGAAAGGCCGTTTTGGTTAGTGTTACAGGCCAGGTCAGTCAATCATACAGACTGTTGCCCCTTCAACTACTGAAAAGGCTGCTGCCCCTCTTCAGGAACCACACCTGTCTGGCCTCTCAACAGGTACCCATCCGTTGTGGTTGCACCTACGGTACGGCCATCTGTATCACTGAGGCACGCAAGCCTCCCCAGCAACGGCAAAATTTCTTACTGCCCAACAATTTAAATTCCTCTTCTTTCCTTGTTGTTTTCTATTTTTCCAGTACGACTCCATCTTCTCCCCTATTGTCTTTTCCTTTAAGTATTTTATTCTCAACAAGATTTTTGCTGTTATTTCCGGTTATTTGATGTTGTTTCTTTCTGGATCTTTCCTTATTTCTGTAATCCACGCTATGACCGATTTCTTCTTCTTACAAAAATTCAAGATATTTGTTTCGTGTGCCCATTCTTATTCATTTGGTAGTGATGTCCAAAAAAAAAATTTCTTTTAGCCATTGCTTCTGGTATTTTTTCTAGATTTTATTTTTGTAGATCTCTTAATCACTTCTCATTTTCCAGCCACCTATATTTTATATTGCACATTGTTTTTCTACCTGTCAGTCTTTCAAGTACATCTATTCTGTCACTGTCAGGCATTCACATTCATATAATCATTCTAGAAGTTCCACTGTGGTATAGTGTTTTAGTTTAGTTTTTCTAGGTATGCATTTCCTGTTGTAAATGACCTTTGTCAAATCACATGCTCTCTACATTTTATTAACTCTTATATCTACTGAAAATTTTTCTAGTCCATTCTGTTTTATAGTTTCTCAAAGATATTTGAGTTTACAAACTCGCTCTATTTGAAATATTTGTGTTTCTATCAATATTATGCTTTTGTTATGTCAGTCGTGAATTTCTTTTTTTCAGCTGAAATTTTGATATCAATTCTATTTGCTATTTCTGCCAGAAAATTAATTTCAATAAGTGTGTGTACCAGATTTTCTGGAAGCATTGCAAAATTGTCTGCAAAAGCCAGACAGTGTACCTTAATTCCATTTGTTTTCCTTCTTAGAATAATTGGTTCATATTCGATCAAATATGCATTTAAGATTAGAAGCACCTCTGAAAAATGCGTTGCTGACGCTGTATTATTCGCGAAAGCACTGTAACTGCTGCCTGCACACGATATAAAGTAAGGACAAAAAGTAACTGTTTTGGGTCATCTAACATGGCAGCGCTGGCTTCAAAGCAACCTACAGCATGTAAGTCTATAGCGCAATATGTCCTTATTATACCTCCATGAATCTACTAATACAGAAAATCTCTGATTGTATACAGACTCTCTGGGGAGGAACATTATCTTAATGTGCTTGTGCCAAGTAGAAAATGGGAATAAATTCCTGATACTTTGCAAGAAAAAACGGCGCTGTACTTTATTATTTCAATCGTAATTGACACAATTGCTGACTATCGAGAAACATAGTCTAAAATAGATGAAATGATGTACTAAAATATTAAAATAAATGACCCTTCGGAGAAAGATTCGTAAAGGTACACAATAACGCGAAACAGTAATCGCTACATTTTTAGCCAAACTAATTAATGAACTTCATCACAACTGCTACTGGACAGTGAACCGCTTCGCAGATGTGATAACAAAACGCCAAAGGCAATAAAAATGAGTTAACTAATTCCATTACTGTTTCGAGATCTGAACTAGCGGCATCAAAATATTCAACAGAGCTATCTTTTGAGTAAGAGGTAATTAGGTTAAATAAAATTATTCGTATGTTAAAAAGGCAGAAGTAACTGTCAGAATGTATAAAACAAGAGATTCTGTTAAAAATTATTGTATCATAAGAACAGACAGTCACTGAAATATCACAGAAAAGAAGTGAAGAAAAGATAAACGTATATTTAAAAGTTTTGGTACCAAGTTCTTAAAAAAAAGACGCTCTTGGTTCGTTTTAAGACAAATCAAGATGCCACTTTAAGAATAATGTGTGGCGCAATGGAATACGCTGATACGTCCCTGAATATTTCTTCAAGAAAAGATCGTAGCTTATTGTCATTTCATTTATTAGTTTCTGAGTTTTGCTGTTTGTGTAGCAAAACAACTTATGATAGCCGATGTAAAGAGGTCATAAAAGATAGACTGCCAACGTCGAGAAAAGCATTTCCTTAGAAGAGAAATTTGTTAACATCGAATGTAGATTTAAGAATTAAGACGACTTTTCTAAAAGAATTTGTATGGAGTGTAGCAATGTATGGAAGTGAAACGTGGACGACCTACAGTTTAGACAATAGGAGAATTGTATTGTATTGTATGTTAACTTGGGACCTAGAAACGACGGAGAGGCTCCGTCCCCGCCGCAGCCGCAGTGGTCCACAACCCCACGACGACTACCGCAGTCCACTTCACCCCTCCGTCGCCCCACACCGAACCCAGGGTTATTGTGCGGTTCGGCCCCCCGTGGACCCCCCAGGCAACGTCTCACACCAGACGAGTGTAACCCCTAGGTTTGTGTGGTAGAGTAATGGTGGTGTACGCGTACGTGGAGAACTTGGCGCAGCAATCGCCGACATAGTGTAACTGAGGGGGAATAAGGGGAACCAGCCCGCATTCGCCGAGGCAGATGGGAAACCGCCGGGCGGATTCGTGCCGGGGACCAGGCGCTCCTTCCCGCCCGGAAAGTCTTGCATTAGACCGCACGGCCAACCGGGCGGACTAAAAGGAGAATAGAAGCTTTTGAAATGTAGTGCTACAAAAGAATGCTGAACATTAGATGCATAGATTAGATAATTAATGAGTAGGTACTGAATGGAATTCGGCGGAGAAGAAATTTGTGGCACAACCTGACTAAAGGGATTAGTTTATAGGACGCATTCTCAGAAATAATGGCATCACCATAGGATTGAGGGGAAGTGTGGCAGGTGAAACTTGTATAGACAGACCAAGCGATGAATACAGAGAGAAGATTCAGAAGGATGTAGGTTGCAGTAATTATTCAGAGATGAAGAGAGTTGCATAGGATAGAGTAGCTTGGAGAGATGCATCAAACCAGCCTCCAGACTGAAGACCACAACAACAACAACAACAACGACTCAGCATTTATTTTACAATTATTCTTGTATCTTGATGTTTTACTTATGGCTAGGAGAAAATAATAAGATTATTTTTATTGTGCATAAATTGTCTTTCCCTCTTCTTGGGGCCCTAATGTTACTCCAAAAGTCAGACGTAAACAAATCTCACATGGTGAGCGTCATGGCTGTATATTGTAGACTGCGGAAGGAGTGCGTTAGTCATGTGTCGTGAGAGAATGCCAATTTTTTCGTCGCCAACGGAAATGCAGATGTAGTCATGCTTTATAAGACGTCTAGCCATTCAACTGTAAATAAGTTTAAGGAGGAATAAAAATGTTTTTAAAGAGGGTGCAGCGAACAAGCGCACCATAACTGTAACCACAGGAGAAATAAGCGAGGGACTGGATATTACGGTAGTGGATGATCTGGGGAGAAAAATTTTTGAAGTAGTAACGTTACAGGTACTGCTGTTCTCTGTAAAAGTAAGAAAGAATTACAGGACCAGTTAAACGCAGGGAGGAATTTACTGGGCGAAGAAGGGGACTAAGAGTATGTAACAGGGAACGTGGAGAAGTCTCATCAGCTATCCAGTCCAGTGCCGTTACCAAGAAAGAGAAGTGAATAAAGTTACAGTCATGTTTCCAACCACAGATTCGTATTTCTTAAGCAATAGCTAGTTCAGTGGTAGTAGGCACGGGTCTATGAATAGATTAATTAAAAAGTAGATGAAATTAATCTGCCAGTTTACGCATTTACAACAAATTTCCCCGTCCATTTGACACAACCCAAGCTTGCCTGAGCAGAGAAATATCGAATGGTGTAGGCGGAGCAATTATCATCACCAATCATTCAATTCTTAAAATACACAAGATAACGGAAACTGGCGGAAGTTCGAGGGCCGTTACTTTCAAATTCAAGGCGCATAGGAACACTGACCCCGTCTGCATTCAGAGAACTAGCGCCACGACAGAGTCACCAACCTCAGCGGCGGAAGACCGAGCTGCACTCTCGGCCGATGGCAGCAGGAACAGTTTGCATTTCCACTCCCAGTCACGTGGGTTACAGGGACCTTTATCTGTTACAGGCGGGACACTGTTGTGCTGCGTCTGACGTTACAGAACTACCGAGAGACAATCTCTCAACCTATTTCGCTGCAGTTCTTAGCTGACTTAACTTCGTGACTATCAGTAGTACAATAGCACAGTGGTTTCCTCCATTTCGTGATATAAAAGTGGGCTTCCATCGTATTGGAAGCAACCATGCGTAGATTCAATTAGCTTTAGACAAGACATTTTTCGGCAGAATGCTCGTGGCAACCGTCCACGATTAAGATGCAATTACGCTATTTGAGCTGTGAGCAGCCAACATTACGGTTCCACCGATATGAGAGCGTCAAACTTTGTCAGGCTGCCTCTCTGTGAACTCGAATTACGTGACTCCTCATGACTAAAATGCTAACTGCTTTCTCCTGCTTTACTTCGTGATTCTCAATCCCCAATCTGTTACTGCTGCTACAATGGCAGGTTATCAAGATTTGAGTGAGTCTGAACGTGGTGTTACAATCGACACACGAGCAATGGGTCACAGTATCTCCGAGGTAGCGGTAAAGCGGCGATCTTCCCATACGACTATTCCACGAGTGTACCGTGAATATCATGAATCAGGCAAAACATCAAATCTCCGACATTCCTGCGACTGGAAGAAAATCCTGCAAGAATGGGACCAACAACGACTGAAGAGAATCATTCAACATGATAGACGTGCAACCCTTCCACAAATTGCTGCAGATTTCAATGAGGGGCCATTAACAAGTGTCAGCGTGTGAACCATTCAAAGAAACATCACCGATGTGAGCTTCCGGAGCCGAAGATCGACTCGTGTACCCTTGATGACTGGACGACACAAAGCTTTACGTCTCACCTAGACCCTTCAACACTGACATTGGACTGTTGATTACTGAGAATACGTTGCCTGGTCGGACAAGTCTCGTTTCAAATTGTATCGAGCGGACTGACGTGTACGGGTATGGAGGAAACCTCATGAAGCCATGGACCCCGCAAGCCAGCAGGGGACTATTCAAGCTGGTGGAGGCTCTGTATGGTGTGGGGCACGTGCAGTTGGAGTGATGTGGGACCCCTGATGCGTCTAGATATGAGTCTGACAGGTGACACGTACGTAAGGTAAGCATCTGATAACGTGCACCCATTCATGTTCATTGTGGATTTCGACGGACTTGGGCAATTCCAGCAGGACAATACCACACCTCAAACGTCCAGAGTTGCTACAGAATGGCTTCAGGAACACTGTTCCGAATTTAAACACTTCCGCTGGCCACCAAACTCTCCAGACATGAACATTATTGAGCATATCTGCGATGCCTTGCAACTTCCTGTTCAGAAGAGATTTCCACCCTCTCGTACTCTTACGGATTTAAGGACAGCCCTGTAGGATTCATTGCGTCAATTTCCTCCAGCACTACGTCAGACATTAGTCGAGTCCACATCACGTCCTGTTGCGACACTTCTGTGTGCTCGCGGGGACCCTACACGATTTGAGGCAGGTGTACCAGTTTCTTTGAATCTTCAGTGGATTTGTCTCTTGGGATTGAGTTATGGTTGCTTCACCTTTGATTCTACATCTACTGCAAGCTGGCAGAGTTTTACCCAGAATAAGTCTGTTTCAGTTACAGTTGTGTTACTGACGTCTAATCCCCCCTCCCCCTTCTTTCCATTCATTAATCAAGTCACTTACCTCGGCAAAAGAATCCCTTGATGTCTCTACTACACAGGGGATAGAAGATTAGCAGGTTCGAACGTTATTATCTGACGCCTGTGGAAAGGGTGACAAACAGAAACTTTCTATTACATCTCGCCAAGCACCCACACATTTAGCAACCACATCTACAGGTAAAGGCAAGAAAATTTCGCGTGAATGATGACGTGAAAAATAAATCGAAACTGGTGGTTTTTAGGGACGTGGTATGAAATCGGCAGCTTTAGCTTATGTCACAAAAATTGATAATTTTTCCATTTCCGTGTACAAATGGAAATTTGGAGGCAGCAGTTGGCGAGTGGTATTGAATACTGACACTGGATATTGACTTTTTTCTGAAGGCTCAGTTTCGGATGTTAGCTCTAAATGAGAGACCATTTCTCGTGTAAATAACTATGGCTGTAGATGTAACACCAAATTAAAATGCTCTGCTTCCAACAAGTACTATTCCGATAGCAATTTTAGTCGTGAACTTTGTTATTCGATTATCTATTGCACAACTAATCGAACAAAAAATGGCGCGTTTTTAGAGATCTCTAACGTTGGGAATGAATTAAAATGCAGATTGTTTTGGTAAGCAAGTATAAACACGAAAAGTACAAAATACGACACTTTAGCTTTGCAAAAATATAAATCAATATGACGTCTGATCGTTTTGATTAAGTGCAGTATTTGGTGATTTCGCATTTATGTTTGGGTGCTACGAGTATATATACAGTTTAATTGATGCACTACGTTTAAGCTCCCGTCGTGAATGCGTCGTCTTCGGTCCGACTTGCTGCTCGTAAATATCGAGAAATATGAGACGGCCGCATTAAACGTTTACTTCAGTTCCAAGGGAACAGAACGATGTTGCTATCGCTAACATACATTTCAAGTAGGGGCTACAATGATGAGACACGAGAAATTGGGGCTCATACGGAGGCATTTAGACAATCGTTTTTCCCTCGCCCTATCTGAGAGTGGAGCAGGAAAGAAAACGACCAGCTGTGGTACAGGGTACCCTCCGCCACGAGCCGCACTGTGGCTTGCGGAGTACTACGTTGATGTAGATATATGTAACTATGAAGTTTGCTTTATAAGTGTGGAAAACTTTTTTGTGATGAAACCAACAAGCTTTTGGGAACGAGGTAACCCATGTGATATTTGGCCAATGCTAGATGATAAAATGCGGCAAATGAAAATTTCTGGCTGGATATAGAGAAAAGTTAATTGATTTCATGTTTTTTGGGCTCCTGGATTGATCATAATGGAACCGGTTATTACGAAAATGTCATGTGTCAATAAAACATGATTTTGAGATATTCAAAGAAAACTGTTTTATGCTTCAATGGTAGAAGATATGAACTACTTGGATTTTTATACTTTGGTGTACCTGAAAACCATTAAATCTACATCTTCAGATCATCAATTTTTATTTTCACAATTTTGAAATTAATGGTTTTTGTCTTGGACTCATGACCTTTTTGAACCAAATTAAAATAAATAATAGTGCAAATATAGAATTTTGAGAATTTATTAATAAACACAAATTACACATAGTATTTTAACATAATCATCATTACAGATAAGCATTGTTGCAGCATTTTCCGTAGGTTTCATACATTTTCATCTTCTCCAGCTGTTGTAGGCCAAGTGAACAAATAAATATAAAAGTTTTTGTGCTCCTCTGGGATGTACTGTTCCAGATTTTTTATATCGTTTATCTTAGCTTTCTTTATAGGACATTTCACTCCATGTGCTAAGGTTGTTGGGAGTCTGATATTTGCTAGGGGTTTTAAAAGTCTGAAAGAGTTTTGAGTCAGTCCATCAATGAATTATCGGGCTACTAATACCCCTGGGTTGTGGCTGTCATACTCGAACATATTGTACTGTGAAACACTGACATTGACTTTAATTGAACTGTCTTCTCCCATTGTCTCTAAACTCTGGGAATTGCATTTAAAAAGATCTGGTCACCAGTCATAGTTCTTAACAGTGTTATCCTCAAGCTAGTTGACAATGAATGAGTTCCTTTTATAGGCAGAATGAAAAATAAGTTCAATATATTCTTTCACAGTGTAAACTCTATCAGTTTGTCGTAACTTTCTTCTTATACCCCCAAACACCCTATCACAAGGTAGGAAAGAGTGCCCCCAGATAGGAAAGCACTGAAAATTTTTTTCAAACACACCAGTTGCGGGAATGTTTTGTCCTTTGTAGTTAATGTATCCTTCTCCCCGTAATCTAGCCTTCTTTATTATGATGTGTTTGCATTTATCATAATGCCGTATGCCTTTCGCCTTGTTATGGGTGTTACCTTCTCCATTTTAGTCCATGCTCCCTTTTCTGATTAAAGTGCCACTACTAATGGAAGATTGGACAACAACCACACAAGATTTGTCTCACAATGTGGCGCCAACAATAGATCTTGAAATCGGTGCTGGTAAAATTTGATTGTTGTTAATGCAGGGACATAAACCATAGGCTACTTCTGGTGATTTAAAAAATATTACATAAACTAATGAGAAGATGTAGCATGAAAACGTCATGAGTCCTGGACTCATGACATTTTCATACCATCTAAAAATTTTGGCAACGATTTTCTTGGCTTTAAAAGCAGAAACTCATGACGTTCTCAACACAGATACATGCATTTACAGATGGAGAATGCAAAAGTACTGAAATCTGATTTTGTGAAAAATTGGCCTCATGTCCTTTTCATAATAACTGATTCAGTTACTCAAATCAAAAATCACCTGTTCACTGGGCCTATGCAAGATACAGGAATGACTGAGAGGTCCATACACAGAGTGATGTCAAAACAATTTATTAAAACAGCGAACCAAAATCAGTAAACAACATTAAGCGAAGGGTCTCGGGCGCTTCACAGGACACACACAGTAAAAATGGCTTCTCCAAGGACCTGGCTTGTCAGGTAGGATGAAGGAAGATTAAGAGTTTAACAAACTGTCGACATGAAAGTCATTAGAGACGAAGCACAAGCACGGACTGTGTGCCAGCCGTGTGCCTTCAGAGGAACCAACTTGGAAAGCGCCTTGAGCGATTTAGATAAATCTGGGCTGGCCGGAAGCGGATTTGAAGCGTACTCCATCCGAATCGGGGCAAAGTCTTGATCGCCCGTCGGTAGTGCAGAGTTCGCTGTCGGTGGGCTTCGATCTGTGGAGTCGTGTGCTTTGTTCGGCCTCTTATCCCTCCTACGTCTGTGAACGGGCTTGACTGCGGTAAACACTTTCAAATGGATGTAGCTTGAGTAATTATGTAGCGAAGAACAGGCCTGCATAGGACAGACCAGCGTGGAGAGATGCATCAAAACTCAAAAACTACAACTGTTTTCTTCTGCAGGGGATGGTGTGACGAATTACATTGTTCAAAGCACTATTTTTAATTTTAATTTTATTTATTTATTCACTCATCCATGACTCCCAATCGAGCTGTGAAAGTTCCTTCTTCTACCCCAGTTCTCTGCAGGCAGCAGTTTGATCCGCAGTCTTTCTGATGATGCAAGAGACCGTCACAGTATCGGAAACGCAAATAACGCAAGAAGTACTGAATAAGAAAATATTGTTTATTTTGTTACAAATTCTTCCATAGCCTTATTCAATGTAAAGAGCAGTTCCTCCGGCGCTTTTCACAAGCGTTTTTGCTTCGCCCAGCTCCTCCTTTATATAGTCCTTTCTGCCGTCATCTTCAGTAACATCGTTAGGAACTTATAGCCGGCCTGGCGGAAGGTAATTGCATTCCGCTATCCAGCCCCTTAAGGCGGCACGGGACCGAGTTCGCTAGCAGTGTCACGTTATAGCGTCCTGGCTGTCATGAAGAGTCCACTGTGTAACGCAACAGCCGCCTCTGAGGGTAAAGTAATATCTGGCTGAAGTCCAAAACCGAGGCAAAATTACTCTCGTGGAACAACGATGTCAATCGAGGTACGATAAGGAGATCCGAGGTACGACGAGAAAAGTAACTGGAAAGAGAATGGCTGATACAGACCCATAAGAATGTGTGTGGGTCACACGATGTTGTTAAGAGGAACGAGACATTCGTCTGCTGTAGATTATCTATGCGGTATACGAGTACCTCATGCGCAGAAAATTTTACGTTAAGCCGTTGTCTACTGCTATCATCCCACCGACCCTCGCTGCAGAAACTGTTGTCAGGAAACCTTAACCAAGTTACGTTTAGAGCAACACGCTATCAAAGAAGTATTTCAGTGGGAATCGCAGAACTGATGTCAAGTTGCGTAAGATATTTTAAAGTTATTCACTGAGTCGGACGTGAGGTTACAATTGTTAATATAACTAATCTCACTGAAGTATAAGTAAAGTTAATACATTGTATATTTCCTTCATTTTTCGGAAGCGTGTGTTCTTCAGCTTCACCTACACAATGGAAGCTAAACTTTTGTATAGGAGAACATGTCTCTGTGTTTGTATCTGATAATATTCAAATGGTTCAAATGGCTTTAAGCACTATGGGACTTAACATTTGAGGTCATCAGACCACTAGACATAGAACGACTGAACCTAACTAACCTAAGGACATCAAATACATCCATGCCCTAGGCAGAATTCGAACCTGCGACCGTAGCAGCAGCGCGGTTCTGGACTGAAGCGCCTAGAACCGCTCGGCCACAGAGGCTGGCTATCTGATAATAATAATTATTTATTTTGTAGGATATCAACGATGAATCGGAAACGTAGAATAATCGAAGTGTTGTCGCTTTTCCAAGTAGACATAACCTACTCAACAGATTAAACCATTGGTAAAAAACGTTATACCCGAAAAGGACAAACAATACCAGATCAACAGCTTCAATTCACAGAGGAAAGGAAGAAAAGTGAAAACATTAACGAAGCGGATCGATCTTGGAACCAATAGCTCCTCGCAGCTGACGCGTTTTCAGATAACTGCCTCTAAGATGACGTCCACAGCCCACACGCGAAAGAAATATTTTAGTAGACCCCGAGCAACAAAGAGAATGGGTAAAGTGTACAATAAATGTATTATCAGATTGAGGAGAAAGATCTATCAAAAAGTCATGGTCACGTGTAATGTCGATGAGCTATCAATATTTCCAGTTTTTCATGTATTAATCCTGCTGAAATCTAATACATGCGAAAAGCCCAGGCGTTAAATCCCGTTTATATCAGGAGTCAGGAAATTGAGAAACCGATAATTTACCGTTGGACACACTCACAAAAGCGACAAGCTGAAATAAAGACTTGTAGCACTGAACAAATAAGACTACTCGAAGTTAATAAACCATCAGAACAGGACTGAGTTCCATTTAGATTGATCATTGTGTACCGCAGGTCATAGTGGGAGCGAGAACTGGATTGATAAACTGCTGAATGACGAGTTAACTGTTATTAATTAAAAATATTAGAATGAAAAAATCAAAATTTAAATAATAATCTGCCATAGAAATTAAATATTAGGTAGTTTACAATAAATGGCTTGTTTCACTCCTTTGAAAGAACGTTCCTTCACCAGTTGTAGTCAGCCGATATTTAGGGGCCTTCTTAACTAGTCACAAAACGTTATATGCAAAGGTTACTCTGAAGATGTGCAAAATAAATCACATGAGGATTTGCCCAAGAGGTTACGTAATCTGTTGACTAATTGAGTATTCACAAGTGTGACAGTCAAATTCCCTCTACCCACACAATTAAAATAGTTCATGTCTTAAAAAAAATTTCGTCTCTGAGTTTTAAGGAAAGACAGGACGTTAGTGAACAAGCAAATAGTACTTCATAAAATAACTGGCATGAGTAGGAGAATACGGCCTTAAACAGTGCCCTCATAGCTCCGAGTTTAAAATTTAACTAGCGCAGAGAAGAAAAGCAATTGAAAGTAACACTACATAAAATAACTAACATGTGGAACTCCACTTAACTTCCAACCTCCAATACAGTATCATATAATCTGTTACATATTTCAGTAGCAGCAAAGCGTATATGTTTAAATTAAAGACTAAAAACTAAGGACTAATGTAACATTTCCTAGCCACCCCTGTGGTTCAGAATTTTAGATAAGTTTGGTATGGGAAGTTCCAGATTAAATGTTTGTCCAACAAGCCATGTAACATTTACACACCACATCCATAGCAGAAGATATACTCCATTCATCGTAAGAATAAACTTTATTTAAACATACACAAACGCAATGATTGGTCAGAAGCCATAGCATACGTACACTGGTGTTGTTACGCTCTTGGAAGTAGATCCTACCTATGTATTAGATATATTATTACTAAGTTACGTTAAACAGAAATTTAAGGTATTAAAGTGTATTAACAGCCATCAAAGTTTTTCTTAATCACGCTTTAGCTTTGTAGTTTTTATTTTAAAAAATCGTGTACAGTCACAGCCTCTGCACTGTTGTGCTTTGATTGTCGCGCTGTTAATGCGCACTATGAAAATGGCTGAGGCTATTTCCTGTTCCGTAATGAAAAGTAGAACACTGTTAAAAATTCCGAGGAATAGGTTGTTCTTAATGTTTTCCATAAATTCACAGAGATAATTGGCTTTGAAGTTTTCCGAGGGACTGTATTAGCTACAGTTCAGACACTATTACACACTGAAAATATAGCGGAATTGTTAGCATACTAGACTGTGCAACTAACTGTAATTCGTGGTTTGCTGGTTCAAATCATGTCTGAATTATTGTTTTTTCTCGTTCAATTTGAACTACCTACATCTCGTAATTGTAAAATTCATCATGATTTTTTTTATGAATAATGCACGTCTTCTTGCTTCCAAATATATATTGCAAACGATATTCCTGTTTTAATTTCAAATGTGTTGTTGTAGTGGTCTTCAGTCCAGAGACTGGTTTGATGCAGCTCTCCATGCTACTCTATCCTGTGCAAGATTCTTCATCTCCCAGTACCTACTACAACCTACACCCTTTTGAATCTGTTTAGTGTATTTTTACCCTCCATGCTGCCCTCGAATACTAAATTGGTGATCTCTTGATGCCTCAGAATATGCCCTACCAACCGATCCCTTCTTCTAGTCAAGTTGTGCCACAAATTTCTCTTCTCTCCAATTCTATTCAATACCACCTCATTAGTTATGTGATCTACCCACCTAATATTCAGCACACTTCTGTAGCACCACATTTCGAAAGCTTCTATTCTGTTCTTGTCCAAACTATTTATCGTCCACGTTTCACTTCCATACATGGCTACACTCCACACAAATACTTTCACAAACGACTTCCTGATGCTGAAATCTATATTCGATGTTAACAAATTTCTCTTCTTCAGAAAGGCTTTCCTTGCCATTACCAGTATACATTTTATATCCTCTCTACTTCGACCATCATCAGTTATATTGCTCCCCAAATATCAAAACTCATTTACTACTTTAAGCGTCTCATTTCCTAATCTAATTCCCTCAGCATCACCCGATTTAATTCGACTACATTCCATTATCCTCGTTTTGCTTTTGTTGATGTTCATCTTATACCCTCCTTTCATGACACTGTCCATTCCGTTCAACTGCTCTTCCAAGTCCTTTGCTATGTCTGACAGAATTACAATGTCATCGGCGAACCTCGAAGTTTTTATTTCTTCTCCATGGATTTTAATTCCTACTCCAAATTTTTCTTTTGTTACCTTTACTGCTTGCTCAATATACAGATTGAATAACATCGGGGAGAGGCTACAACTCTGTCTCACTCCCTTCCCAACCACTGATTCCCTTTCATGACCCTCGACTCTTATAACTGCCATCTGGTTTCTGTACAAATTGTAAATAGCCTTTCGCTCCCTGTATTTTACCTCTGCCACCTTCAGAATTTGAAAGAGAGTATTCTAGTCAACACTGTCAGAAGCTTTCTCTAAGTCTACAAATGCTAGAAAAGTAGGTTTGCCTTCCCTTAATCTATTTTCTAAGATAAGTCGTAGATCAGTATTTCAAATATAAATTCTTAATTATCGATATTTTATGAAGGACTATTAATAAAAGTTGGGTAAATTAAGGGAATATACCAATTTAATTTTTAAGGCAAAAATGAAAAACCAAATACTCTTCATTTGGACTACTTCCGTCGTTTTATACCACAGATGTAGATAACTGTCGTAGAAACATGAAAATCAATCATTTTCAGAGCATCGAGCACACCATAAAAATCCTGCATTTTCACTTTAGTCACTGCACCGTTACAATATGAATCCAACAGAACCGATCTGGTGCTAAGCTACGGGTGAACTAAGAAGCACGCGGTTGTGCTGGAGTTTCTCCGAATATTATTTCATTCTTTCTAAAAATTAAATGACATTAGAAGCTGTATTGTTTCGTTGCTCGTCTCTTTTTACGATTGAACTGCAACTGCTCACATCATTGCAGGTTGTTTGGACCGCTGGTTGGCCAGTGATGTCCAAGTTTAATGCTCCGGAAACGATGTTGTCCCGCGATATCACTCAGTCTATATGTGTGTAACATAGCAAAACACGTGTCCTTATGATGGTGCTTGACTGTACTGGTGACAGCTTGACTTCCACTCCAGGTGAAACTAAATACAGTGAGATTTAAGAAGACGTGGAAACATACATGGCGTAATGTATATGTCAGGTTTATTCTTATGATAAACAGAGTACAGCCCCATTAGCACTGACCCGTGTGCCTAAGCAGTTGCGTCCGTAACGACTATAAGAAGGACGGAATAGTCGGCTGCAAACGGACCTAGTTGACGTGCCAAAGCCAAAACACCAGGAGTATAGTAACGAAACCGCGGAACATACTGGAAGCTACAAATCTGCAAGCTATGGGAGTCGATCCACCTGAAAAACATTCTACAACTGAGAAGTCCACACTAAATAATAGCGAGAACGTGCCGCTGGCATTCTGTATTTCATAGAAAAGAGTGGGTATGTCGACAACATATTCCCTCACGGAAATTCGAATGTTCTCAAATAGATGCGTCAAGGTTCGTTGAGAAATGTGGTTTGGAAAATCCACAACGCCATGCGCTAATCTGCCAGGACAGATGGAAGCCAACTGTCTGCTCCAAGTAGCGTTGTAAACAGTCACACCACTGCACCGCCTCACTTCACGTACAGTACGATAATAATCGGAGCTCACACTGCCAATTCCCGCAGTCAGTTTGCTGTCACCTAAGGTCCCAGCTGTTCTTCGACTGCCGGCCGAATTGGCCGAGCGTTTCTAGGCGCTACAGTCTGAAACCGCGCGACCGCTACGGTCGCATGTTCGAATCCTGCCTCGGGCATCGATATGTGTGATGTCCTTAGGTTAATTAGGTTTAAGTAGTTCTAAGTTCTAGAGGACTGATGACATCAGCAGTTAAGTCCCATAGTGCTCAGATTCATTTGCACCATTTTTTTGTTCTTCGACTCACAACCTAGTCTATTCGCGACCGCCCCGGCCTGTCTCCTCGATGTCGACACAACGGGGGCGCCACTGTACGGAGCAGAAGACCGCCACACGGCTCGTGTCAGTAGCAACGTGTAGTGAAGCAGCACAACCGAATACGATACAGATACATAGAATTGCTGACCATAATCTCTTACTTCCTTCTATAGCAGGGTCCTAGAGCATATTTTTACCCCGAACACTGATGCCAGTGCTGATGAAAAAAGAAGCTGTTCTCAGAGAATCAGCATGGTTTCAGAAAAAAGCCATTTATTTTCAACACAGCTTGCTTTATATACACATGGAAACTTGTAAATAGTAGAAGCAATTGAACAGTTGGCTTCCGTCTTCCTAGATTTCCGAAAAATTTTCGACACAGTAGTACATGGTGTATTAATAATGAAACCTGGTAATAAAGGAAGGCAGGATTGGGTTACGATTGTGACCGTGGTCCGAATCAATTACTATTGGTTAGCTTCGCAATTTCACAATTTCGCTCATTCATTATTTATTTTAATAAATAATTTTTGAATACAAGCCAATGTGGCCGTAATTAGAATTTTATGGCAAGTAACCACAAACATGGTTGAACGCCTTTAACGCGAAAAATGGCAATTATTTAAAATATAATAAATACACAAAATAAAGACAGCCAATAATTTTGAAGACAAGCCTGTGTGGTCGCAGTCATAATTTTAAGGCAAGTACTCACTCTCACAGCTGAAGACCTATAATGCCAAAATGGCAATTATAAAAAAAATTAGCAAATATACTGTCAAATGGCGAATGGTATAGCAAAAGTTAATTTAAAAAAAACAAACATCAGATCATCGAACAGGTGAGACAAATGATGGTAACTTAACAATACAATAATAAAATAAGACACAAGTGCCAGTGACAGACGGTGCTCCAGGAATCTTCCTCTGAGTAGGTCACACCAAAAACACGTTCGCGATCGAAGAGAAAGGCAGCAAAGAGGTGCAATCAGATCACAAGATGGTAACTCGGACTAGTGGCAGTCTAACGAGCGTCTAATGATAATCTTGGTGAGGCTACCTGACATCCAACAAAACAAACGCAAGATGTAAAATTATGCCAAAGCCGGAACCGGTGGTCTGGGCTAGGCTCCGCCCGCAGAATACTGTGCTTAGAGCGCCCAGAATGAGAAAGGAATGACCACCACCAAGGTAGAAGAACGCCACCCAACCTACAATCAAGGAGCTGTCAAACTTACACGCCTCACTGGACAGCGGCGGCAAAGCGAGGAAGTGTACACTGCCGTTACATACCCTAACCCCCAGGGCAGGTAACTGGGGCGTTAGCGGCCACAAGATAGAAAATTACCGCTGGTTGAACTTAGCAATGTAAGAAGCTAAAAATAGTAAATAGTAATTAGAAGCACAGGATGGCTAATCAGATCCGCCTTCCCCAGATACTCCACTCACTGCTCTTCGCCTCGGCGACACTGCAAGCAGCAAAACGAACATAAGTCACTGGAGGATCGCGAGATATCACAGTGGTGGAGGTTTACCTATGCGAATTGCAATGCAGTCAAACATGCAGGACCCGGTTTCGACGAGGTCATGCACCCTTGTGACCACTGCCCTTCGATCTGGCAGTCCATACACGCCGCCAGCGGTCTCGGTGTGTTGTCGCTCTGCGCAGAGCTCGCTGCTCCTGTGTCCCCAAACCGAACTCCACACTCACCACACGGAAGAAACACGAGGTCGCCCCAAAGATAGGGCAGCAGAACTACATATCGATAAGCACCGCTGCTGCCACTAGCGGACAGGCACTGCTTACGAAACCGAGTGGCGCCAGTGAACACGAGAAGAAGATAAACAGCGCAAGCATGCCAACTAAATGATACGGTCTGGCGGAAACCCAGACACGGCACCAACGCGAGCCGCAGCACGGCTCAGTAATCAAGATTTTTTTTTTTTGGTCATCAGTCTACTGACTGGTTTAATGCGGCCCGCCACGAATTCCTTTCCTTTGCTAACCTCTTCATCTCAGAGTAGCACTTGCAACCTACGTCCTCAATTATTTGCTTGACGTATTCCAATCTCTGTCTTCCTCTCCAGTTTTTGCCCTCTACAGCTCCCTCTAGTACCATGGAAGTCATTCCCTCATGTCTTAGCAGATGTCCTATCATCCTGTCCCTTCTCCTTATCAGTGTTTTCCACATATTCCTTTCCTCTCCTATTCTGCGTAGAACCTCCTCATTCCTTATCTTATCAGTCCACCTAATTTTCAACATTCGTCTATAGCACCACATCTCAAATGCTTCGAGTCTCTTCTGTTCCGGTTTTCCCACAGTCCATGTTTCACTACCATACAATGCAGTACTCCAGACGTACATTCTCAGAAATTTCTTCCTCTTGCCTTTTTTGCCATAGCGAGTCTGCTTTTGATATCCTCCTTGCTCCGTCCGTCATTGGTTATTTTACTGCCTAGGTAGCAGAATTCCTTAACTTCATTGACTTCGTGACCATCAATCCTGATGTTAAGTTTCTTGCTGTTCTCATTTCTACTACTTCTCATTACCTTCGTCTTTCTCCGATTTACTCTCAAACCATACTGTGTACTCAATAGACTGTTCATTCCGTTCAGCAGATCATTTAATTCTTCTTCACTTTCACTCAGGATAGCAATGTCATCAGCGAATCGTATCATTAATATCCTTTCACCTTGTATTTTAATTCCACTCCTGAACGTCTCTTTTATTTCCGTCATTGCTTCCTCGATGTACAGATTGAAGAGTAGGGGCGAAAGGCTACAGCCTTGTCTTACACCCTTCTTAATACGAGCGCTTCGTTCTTGATCGTCCACTCTTATTATTCCCTCTAGGTTGTTGTACATATTGTATATGATCCGTCTCTCCCTATAGCTTACCCCTACTTTTTTCAGAATCTCGAACAGCTTGCACCATTTTATATTGTCGAACGCTTTTTCCAGGTCGACAAATCCTATGAAAGTGTCTTGATTTTTCTTTAGCCTTGCTTCCATTATTAGCCGTAACGTCAGAATTGCCTCTCTCGTCCCTTTACTTTTCCTAAAGCCAAACTGATCGTCACCTAGCGCATTCTCAATTTTCTTTTCCATTCTTCTGTATATTATTCTTGTAAGCAGCTTCGATGCATGAGCTGTTAAGCTGATTGTTCGATAATTCTCGCACTTGTCAGCTCTTGCCGTCTTCGGAATTGTGTGGAAGATGCATTTCCGAAAGTCAGATGGTATATCGCCAGTCTCATATATTCTACACACCAACGTGAATAGTCGTTTTGTTGCCACTTCCCCCAATGATTTTAGAAATTCTGATGGAATGTTATCTATCCCTTCAAGATACAATCACACAAAATATCTTCGTAGATACGCGACTAGATCATTTCGTTGTACTGGATGCCGAATATTCAACAGAAACAAATGTTGCACAGACAACCTTGTAGGTAGGGCAACCACAGCTTGGGTATTAAAATGAAGCTGTTTATTAATACCCAAGATGAAAAAAGCTAGGCAGCGTCTCCGTCGTGCGTCGTGCTGAGCTGCTCTGTGGCGAATCCGGCTGTGGCACCTCCTAAATCAAGCTGCCTGTCGTGGAGTGATAACAGCCGTCACCTTCCATCAACTTCTAAGGACCGGAATACCCTGCTTTGACGGCCTGGTCGTGCTTGTTTAGCTGGCCCTGTATCATGAACAGCAACGGTTGCCATCGAGTGATCGAACATGTTGATGTTGAAACATGTGTGGATAAAACTTCCTAGTCAAGATACCGAAATTTATTTGTTGATTGCCGGTTTCCGGTCATTGACGAGCCATCCTCAGATCAGTCTAAAATATTGTGTGTGACAATTATTACACATCGGGGCATTCTTAGAGCTAAGTCGTCCTAAAGGGAAAAGTTGTATTTGGTTATGTAATTTACAACGTTAATCGTAATCAAATATTGTTACAGTGCCCGTATTTACACACTTCTGTAGAAATTCAAATCAAATGGCTCTGAGCACTATGGGACTTAACATCTGAGGTCATCAGTCCCCTCGAACTTAGAACTACTTAAATCTAACTAACCTAAGGACATCACACACATCCATGCCCGAGGCAGGATTCGAACCTGCGACCGTAGAGGTCGCGCGGTTCCAGACTGTAGCGCCTCGAACCGCTTGGCCACACCGGCCGGCCTCTGTAGAAATGATCGACAGCAATGATAGTTGCATCGCCCAAGAGTGAATGTAGAAAGATATCACTTCTAATATTCGCAAGAGGATCACAAAGTATCTGTGTAACAGCTGTCAGCCAACTGGCTGAGCCGTAGCGTCATGGCTACACAGTCCAATCACGTTAATGTGACCACCTGTCAAAAGCCTGAACAGCCACCTCTTGCAGATAAGACCGCGGCAAGATGTGCAGGAAGAGAGTCTGTGAGGTTCTGGAAGGTACCACGCCGACTCCAGAGCCGTGGAGAGCTGCGCTAGTTATTTTGGCTGAGGATCCAAGGCGCCAAAAGCCAGATCGAGGTGGTCCCGCAGATTCCCTATTGGGTGTAAATCCTGGTAGTTTGGTGACCAGAGAAATACAGAAAACTGATCCTCGTGCTATTCGAGCTACGCACGTACACTGCTCTGCTGGTAGAGGAAAATCAAACAGCGTGTATGGGTGAACATAGTCCCCCAAGGATAGATGCATACTTACGCTGATCCACTGTGTGTTCCAGAACTACAAGATCATCCATCCCACCCGGTTGCAAAGTGTTTGCTTTCAGACGTTTTACGCCGTACATATCAACAATCGTCTGTCTGATGGAGAAAAAAAACGTGATTCATCTGAAAAGGCCATTTGTCTGTACTCAATGGAAGTCCGATTACAGTGTCGGTGTGCAGATTACAGTCTTCGTCGCCGATAAACAGCAGTGAGCGTGGTTGTTTGACGCAGGCGCCTACTGCAAAAGCACATACGCAATTACAGTGACTGAACAGTCATTGAGGAAACACTGGCGTTAGCTCCTTGGTTCGTCTGGGCGATCAGTTGCTCAACTGCTGCAGGTCTGTTCGCCCGTACACATCCCTGCAATCGCCATTCACCCCTCTGGCGCACCACAGTAGCCTCGGCGCCCGTTTTCAGTAATGCCATTTTAACCACGGCGACACGCGAACAGTTTAAAAAATCAGTTTTTTCGGAAATGCTTCCATGCTTGTCTCAAAGGCCAATGATACTCTTTTGGACGTGAAATTACTCCATTTTCTCATTACGATAGGGACAGCACTGTGTTCCACGTACTCCTACCCCCATCCCCACCCCCGCCGACACGCTTTGTATTCTCTCCACTGATAGTGTGTCCGTGGGTGATCTCGAACACAGGCTGTGGCCACATTAATGTGACACGACCGTATAGATCATGAATGCAGGTTGCTCCATTTTCCTTTTTTGCTGTGTTTATTTGGAATTCAGTCATCGGATGAGTCATGAATAATACTGTATAACTTTAATTAACTGTGGATGGTTGTTTGCCTTTGTAAGAATTAGTTTATAGGTGTTCAGTGCAGTTCATGTCGCGGCGGTATATTCCATGCATAGATCTAATACGTGTGTGTGTGTGTGTGTGTGTGTGTGTGTGTGTGTGAAATCTTATGGGACTTAACTGCTAAGGTCATCAGTCCCTAAACTTACACACTACTTAACCTAAATTATCCTAAGGACAAACACACACACCCATGCCCGAGGGAGTACTCGAACCTCCGCCGGGACCAGCCGCACAGTCCCTGACTGCACCGCCCAAGACCGCTCGGCTAATCCCGCGCGGCCCATGCATAGATAGTGGGGGATTTATAGGTTATGAGTTATAACTATCTCCTTCTGTTACGGTGCTTTTTCTGAAATTATAGCTGTTGCATGTAGTATTTGTTGACAGCTTGTGGAGTTATATCCATTTAATAGTTTAAAACAGTATGTCGTCCTAATTTGTGAATGATGAGAGTTCACGAAAGCTGTTGCTTTTTTGAAGGGGAGATTTTTAAAGCAATAAAATTACTATGCACCTTGAAGAAAGGTATCACCCGCCTCTAGGTAGCCTTTCCACTCACTTATTATACCCCAATAACCATACTAAACAAAATTAATAGGAGTGCTAGTTTTCTTAATATGAACAGCTCTCCATAAAGAAAAGTTTTACACCAATAGAATTCCTGCGAACAATTATAAGCTTATTCTTAGATTCACGGTGGGGTAGAGAATGAAATAACATGTCTTATGACCATAAAAAATAATACGACTGTGACAGAAAAACAAAACAATAAGCTAAGTCCGCCTCTGTAGCCGAGGGGCGAGCGCTGTTGACTGTTACACGGAGGATCCGGGTTCGTTTCCCGGTACCGGCATGTATCTACCCCTGATGTGGCGATTGAAACGGGGTGCACTCCCCTCGTGAAGCCAATTGAAGAGTTACTTGATAGAGTGATAACGGTTGCAGTTCACGGAAACTGTCAACAGCCGTAGAGCGTGTGCTGGCTCTATGTCCCTCAATATTGCACCCAGTGATGCCGCTGGCGGAGGGTGAATCCGCTGCCCATCTGTACCGATGGACCCGCCAGGCCCTGTGCGTTTCCCGTTTCACTCAGAATTCACAGCTGGTTCGAAATGACCGAGTTAATACTTTTTCTTCTTTTTGAGTCATCACTCTCACCGATTTGATGTATTCCAATCTCTGTCTTCCTTTACAGTTTTTATTCTCAATAGCTCCTTGTAGTACCATGGAAGTCATTCCCGGAGTCTTAACAGATGTTCTATCATCCTGTCTTTTCTCCTTGCCAATGTTTTCTCTCCGAGTCTGCGCAGGACCTTCTCATTCCTTATCTGTTCAGTCAACCTAATTATCAAATTCGTCTGCAGCACCACATATCAAATGCTTCGATTCTCTTCTGATCTGGTATCCCCGTAGTCCAGGTTTCACTGTCATGCAATACTGTGCTTCAAACGTTCATTCTCAGAAATTTATTCCTCAAATTAAGGACTATGTTGCATACAAGTAGACTTCTCTTGGCCAGGAATGACTTTTGCCAATGAGTCTTCCTTTTATATCCTTGCTCAGTCCGTCGTGGGTTATTTTGCTGCCAATATAGAAGAATTCCTTAACTTAATCTGGTTCTTGATTACCAATCCTGAGTTTTTTCGCTGTTCTCATTTCTGGTACTTCTCATCACTTGCATACTTCTTCGATTCACTCTCAAACCACAATCTCTACTCCTTAGACTTCATTCCATTCAGCAGATCCTGAATTCTTCTTCACTTTCACTGAGAACAGGAATGTCATAAGCGAATCTTATCATCGATATCATTTCAACCTGAATTTCAATTCCGCTCTTGAACGTTTGTTTTTTTCCATAATTGTTTGTTCAACGTGTGGACTGAACACTAGGCGAAAGACTACATCCCTGTCTTAAATCCTTTTTAAAGCAAGTATTTCGTTCTTGGTCTTCCAGTCTTATTGTATCCTCTTGGCTTTTGTAAATACTGTATATTACACGTCCCTCCCTACGACGTCTCTTCCTATAGCTTACCCCTATTTCTCTCAGAATTTCGAACATCTTTCGCCATTTGACGTTGCAAATCCTATGAACGTGTCTTGATGTTTCTTTAGCCTTGCTTCCATTATCAACGGCAACGTCATAATTGTTTATCTGATGCACTTACCTTTCCTAAAGCCAAACTCATCTTCAGTTAACACATCCTCAATTTTCTTTGACATTTTTCTGTATTCTACACACTAACAATAAATGATTTTGAAAATTCTGATGGGCTGTTATCCATCCCTTCTACCTTATTTGATTGTAAGTCCTCCAAAGCGCTCTTACATTCTGATTCTAATACTGGATCCCCTATCTCATGCAAATCTTGTTTCTTGTTCTATCACATCAGACAAATCTTTCCCCTCATAGAGGCCCTCAATGTACTCTTTCCACCTATCCGCTCTCTGCTCTTCATTTATCAGTGGAAATACCGTTGCACTCTTAATGTTACCACCCTTGCTGTTAATTTCATCGAACGTTGTTTTGCCATTTATTTTTAGATTTCTTCACTTTTTTAGTGCAGCCATTTCGTCTTAGCTTCCTCGCACTTCCTATTTATTTCATTCCTCAGCGACATGTGTTTCTGAATTGCTGAGCTACCTTCAAAATTTCTGTTCTTCCTTCTTTCATCGATCAACTGAAGTATATCTTCTGTTAACCATGCTTATTGACAGTTACGTTCATGAGTTACTTCGCAGTTACTTTCATGGGTTACTTCGCCGGTACCTTCTTTGTATCTATGTTTTACTAGATGAAATTTATTATATAACTCAATTAGTCTTTCTCCTCTCTCATTCGTTGTCCCAAACCCATATTCTCCTGTAATCGTTTCTTCTCCTCCTTCCCCTACAACTGCACTCCAGTCCCCCAAGACTGCTCGATTTCCATCTCCCTTTTTTTGCTTTGTATCATCAGTTTTCTGGTTGTTTTGACGCGGCCCGCCATGAATTTCTCTCCTGTACCAACCTCTTCATCTCAGAGTAGCACTTGTAACCTATGTCCTCAATTATTCGCTGGCTGCGTTCCAGTCTTCCTCTATAGCTCCCCCTAGTACCTTGGAAGTCATTCCCTGATGTCTTAACAGATGTCCTGTCATCCTGTCCCTTCTCCTTGTCAGTTTTTTCCACATATTCCTTTCCTCTCCAATCCTGCAAAGAACCTCCTCATTCCTTATCAATCCACCTCTTTTTCAACATTTGTCTGTAGCACCACATTTCATCAAGTGTTTTCTGTTCCAGCTTTCCTACAATCCAGGTTTTACTACCGTATAATGATGTTGATGTTTAATATTAATATACTTATCTTGGCCAGGACTGCACTTTTTACCTTTTTATTTATTATGTCCCCTTGCTTCCTGTTCTTGCAAGGTATCAGAATTTCTTAACTTCGTCTAGTTAAGGTGGTCACCAATTTTTGATTTTAAGTTTATTACTAATTTCGTTTCTCCAACTCCAAATTACTTTTGCGTTCCTTTGGTTCGCTGTCTGTACATATTGTGTGTTGATCACAGTATTCATTCCATTCAACAAGCCCTGTAATTCCTCCTCACTATCATTGACAATAGAAAGGTCATCACCGAATATTATCATTGACATCCTTTCACCCTGAATTTCAATCAAACTTTCGAACCTTTTTGTTATTTGCGTCTTTGATTCTCCGATGTCCAGACTGAATTGTAGGGGCCAAAGACTACATCCCTCTCTTACTTCCGTTTTAATCCGCACACTTCATTCTAGGGTTTCTATTCTCATGTTTTTTCTTAGTTCTTGAACACCATCTCTTATTATAGCCGAGTCTTTCTCCTACACGTTTGTTGGTGCTTTTGCTCCAAGAAAACACGTTATATCCAGTTTCTGCATTTGGTACGAAAGGTGAACGGTATGGTGCAAGATAGGCATCTACGCCACAGGCTAAACCGAGCAGAGACAATATTGGAATGCAGGTCACTAATACTTAAGTGCTGTATTTGGTGATTTTTGCATTACCAGTAGTGAATTATGAAGATATGCCGTTTGAAGACACTTAAGCATTGAAGCAATTTAAATGCGTGTCGTTTTTTAATTTGCTATGACATAACGCCAGTAAACAGTAAGTCAGCTGTCCCGGTTAGGCGTGCGGTCTAACGCACTGCTTTCCGGGCGGGAAGGTGTGCCGGTCCCCGCCACGAATCCGCCCGGCGGAGTAGTGTCGAGGTCCGGTGTGCCGGCCAGTCTGTGGATGGTTTTTAAGGCGGTTTTCCATCTGCCTCGGCAAATGTGGGCTGGTTGCCTTATTCCGCTACAGTTAACTGTGTCGGCGATTGCTGCACAAACACTTGTTACAACAACGACTCTGTGCTATTGTTCATAGAAGTACTTCCTTTCTTCTGATTTACGATAAACTTGTGTAATTGATGTTCTGATTTCAATCTTTTTGTTTCACACCATTGCGTTAAGAAAACTGTAAACGAGTTTCAATGTGAATATTAATGTTTATGTCAAATATCAAGCAATATTGTAATTGAATTGAACTGTAACAAATATTGAGACTGTTGTAAGATGTTTAAAATTGTAACTGTGCGTCTGGTCCATACGTAGGCAATGTGTTAGGATATGTAAAATGCAAAACCTCGGGTGAATACCCTGTCTGTAAGGGAGCGGTAAAAGGTGGATGGCAGGCGAGCGCGGGAAAATGCGCACGGGCACTGCACGGCATAACGGGCTCAGCAGTAGTAGTTGGAGTTTGGCATTGGTCTGAGCAACACCTTCTGGAGCGAGGAGGCTCTCCTGGAAGACATAGCTTCACTGAGCCTCGGGTATGCTGTTCCAACGCCCACACAGCATGGCAAAATTCCATAGGCACCAAATGGAAAAGTATTGCGACCCTAAGAAGAATTAAAGTGCCGATACATCAAGAGCCATAGCTGTGGTTGTATGTGTGCTCTACGCCTCGCCATCTCGCCGCCCGCCAACCGCCGCATCGATACTAGCGGGTTGAAACTTTTAGTACTGTATTCGTGTGGATCAGAGTGTGAACTGTGTGTGTTTGGTACAATAATAACCTAAATTTTACCAGAACTTTTCCATCATTCAATTATCCTCACAACTAACCTAGACAGGGTCCTTTCCAAATGTTGTGCAATCCAGTGTCCCGAAATGAAAATAAAAATTTGTGTTAATAATAATTATTTGCAGAACTAGCTATGTTAGAATGGTGTTTAAAGAAATGTTTTGTTAATGAACCAGTAAATGAATAACGAAGGTCTAACGAAGTTGAAAGATAACTTTAGTATTGATATAGTAATGAAGTTTATTATTTCGAGACAGATTTAAAGGCATTTAAATGAGCAGTAAATAAGATGAAAAGAGTAGTAGCTTATATACTGGAAATTTTGAATGTATAATAAACTCAGTGATCAATTTTTTAAATACAGCGATCATAACAGTTTCAGGGTCACCCCTCATTCATTTGAATTCTGAAGTGTTCTAAATTGATTTGACCAGCAAAAGTTAAAGTCAATATAAAAGTCAAAATTTACCAGTGTTTTATCTTTATTAAAATTGACATTTTGTGTGTAGCACGAAAGTGCAATTTCTAGGGTAACCTATGCCCGATTTTAATCAGATCAATAGACAGTATAATGTTTTGTAGTATACATTATGGTATAGTGTTATGTATTCATGGTTGGTTGGTTGGTTTGGGGAAGGAGACCAGACAGCGAGGTCATCGGTCTCATCGGATTAGGGAAGGACGGGGAAGGAAGTCGGCCGTGCCCTTTGAAAGGAACCATCCCGGCATTTACCTGGAGCGATTTAGGGAAATCACGGAAAACCTAAATCAGGATGGCCGGACGCGGGATTGAACCGTCGTCCTCCCGAATGCGAGTCCAGTGTCTAACCACTGCGCCACCTCGCTCGGTTGTATTCATGCGTTTCCATATCAGTACAGAACGTGAAACTATCAGCTCAATAGATTTTCTGGTTCTAAAATTCGACTATATTATGCAGTGTTACAACTTGTTGTTTTGCATGAATATTTACCAACTTGTATAGGGAAGAAACTCAGTTGATGCCTAATTAGGCTGGCGACCGTATAATTATCTAATTGGTAGCATCTTCTGGGTTGCTTTTGATCCATCCTGACGTGTAATTGCATTTCGAACTTACTTGACTGATCATTGTTATTACAGAGTGGATGTAAGTCTGATTTGCCACCATTCAGGTACATGCGGACGATAACTATACGAAAATCCTTTCTCATAAGGTGAATCCCGCTCACTTACCATAGCACAGGCTTTAACGAGTACTGTGTCAGGGATTACACACTGTCTCCACGTATGCGTTCACCATAATTACTCTACCACGCAGCCATTGGGGTTACACTCGTTTAGTATGAGGTGTGACGTTCCCGGGGGGGGGGGGGGGAGGGGGGGAAGGGGAGGGGAGGGGAAGGGCGAGAGGTTGGCCACTGGGGGTCGAACCGCACAATAACTCTGGGTTCGGTGTGGGGCGGCAGTGGGGTGAGTGGACTGCTGTAGCCTGTTGTGGGGTTTTGTACCACTGAGGCTACGGTGGAAACGAAGCCTTTCCGTTGTTTCTAGGTCCGCAGTTCAATACAATACAATACAAACAGTAAATCAGTAAATGAAGGGCTACCATAGCACAAAGTTAAGAAATGGCATTTCAATACGAATCTCTACAGATGTTTCACTCAACCGTTATCTGTGTGTCTTTCTAATGGCTCAAATGGCTCTGAGCACTATGGGACTCAACTGCTGAGGTCATTAGTCCCCTAGAACTTAGAACTAATTAAACCTAACTAACCTAAGGACATCACAAACATCCATGCCCGAGGCAGGATTCGAACCTGCGACCGTAGCGGTCTTGCGGTTCCAGACTGCAGCGCCTTTAACCGCACGGCCACTTCGGCCGGCTGTGTTTCTAATGAATGTGCAGATATGACAGTTTTGCTTGAAATTATCTTGAAATGTAAGGGACATAAATGTTAGAAACACAAACTTCGATGACCTTTCTGCTGGTTGCTTAAGGGGGTACTTGGTAGTGTACTGCTTTCTCCATTTTGGTTCAATTGGTTCAAATGGCTCTGAGCACTATGGGACTCAACTGCTGAGGTCATTAGTCCCCTAGAACTTAGAACTAGTTAAACCTAACTAACCTAAGGACATCACAAACATCCATGCCCGAGGCAGGAGTCGAACCTGCGACCGTAGCGGTCTTGCGGTTCCAGACTGCAGCGCCTTTAACCGCACGGCCACTTCGGCCGGCTTCCATTTTGGTATCCGTCAGTGAACACTGCAGTAAAATTAGTATTTAATTGAATATAATCTTTGGAAACTTAATTTGCTTAACCTAATATGTTATCAATTACATTGCTGCAGTTGCAAATCGCGTTGGCGAGCGCGTATCCGTGTGGGGGTGGCTTTATGAAGTAATCGTATCTGAAGCAAAGATGGCCAACAACATCTCAAGCAAATTGACTGGACAATTATTTTTCTATCTCTCTTCAAATTGGTTTATTGCGGCCGTCTTCTTTTCCTACCCATCCTCTTCATCTCAGAGCAGTACCTACACTCTTTCCTCGATTATTTTTGGAGTATAATCTAATCTCTGTCTTACTCTACGGCTTGTGCCCCCTTGGCGTACTTCTAGTCAAATGTAAATAAATCTTTGGTTTCTTCTTAACACATGTCGTATTATCCTGTCCCTTCTTCTAGTCATGCATTCGGGAGGACGACCCGGCCATTCTGATTTAAGACTTCCGTGGTTCCCCTACATCACTCCAGGCAAATTCGGGGTCCGTTGAGTCGCTGAGCGCAGCTGTTCCATGTGGAATCGAACCTGCCAAAGTTTTACCTAGCTGGGCATGTGCATTAAAAATACAAGAACAATGGAGTGAGACCGAGGAGAGGCGCTGCGGGCGATGTCGTGCTGTTACAAAAGGCACCCGCGTCGGTCGTCTACAGCTATAGCCCATTAACGCCAAATTTCGCCGCTAAATCCTAACGGACACGTTCGTGGTACGTCCCACATCGACTTATGCACTTAGCTGATGCAGCGTTGCTTGTCTGTTAGCACTGACAGCTCTATGAAAACGCTGCTGCTCTGGTCGTTAAGTGAAGATCGTTTTCTAATGCGTTGCCTGTGGTATTCTCGGCAAACTGTTGATACTGCGGAATCTATAACGATTTTCGAAATTGAATGTCTCATGTCTCTAGCTCCAACTACCATTCTGCGTTCAAAACCCTTTAAATCTTGTCGTGCAGCCATAATCACGGCGGAAACGTTTTCTCATGAATCAACCGATTACAAACGACAGCTCCCCAATGCACTGCCCTTTGGTACCTTGTGTACACGATACTTCCGAAAGCTGTATGTATCCACGTACAAGACTTTTGTCACTCCAGTGTAGTTAAATATAAACGTGGTAACGTGAGTACTGTTTCGCTAGAACGTAAAGTAGTGTGTTGTTATCATTTCAAGTCTACCACAGGCTTCTGTGCCCCTAATAAGGTTATCACGCATGAAAGCACAAAATCGTTTTATGACTAATGACGCCACAAGCGCTGCTTAACCTACATTCTTGGGGTCTTCCAGCTCTTTTGGAATCTCATTTGCAAGGGCATAAGTTACGACTCGAAAGCTGGATATCTTTACGGGGGGGCACGTGCTGATATACTGCTTCTCACTCGGGTCAAAGCGGCCGAAGCGCTTCGTTGAAAACCACCAGCATTCCGATATTATATTTCTGAAAGCAACATCTGCTTCTTGGGTCGCTTATACCAAAACACTCATAAAATATCCCTGAACAAGCTTCGAAATTTTGTTGGTGGATTCCAGTTTCATCCTGTGTAAACAAATTATCATCCAAATCAAACATATTATCATCCAGTTTCGATCCTACCCACTGTATCCAAAGCCTTTCATTATTTTTTAAGACCAGTTAACTGTACAATTGCGCACGTTCAACTTTAAATTATGAGAAGTGTCAATCGAGTTTTCGCAAACATTAAAGCACAACCGTGAGGCCAAAATACAGGATCGTTATAATTACTCTTTTGCTACTTGAGAGAGTCCTAGGCCAATGAAACATTGTAAAAACATTCGTAAGGGCAGGCAGAAGAGAAATATCGAATTAACCATTGAAAGAAACACTTTCTGATTTCCACACGACAAGGTAACATTTGTCAATTGCGTGCCACGTTCACGTTTCGTGTTGTAAATGTTGCTCAGTACGCATGACACCTGCATCCACTACAACCTCGTATCGGACTAGAGAATGCTCTACTGCCGGTGGAAACATATCAGGTGGGATATTGACCACCTCCATCGCTATGCTCATCTTAGTGTCCCGTTGATAAACCCTGACCGTCAGGCAGCCCCACAGCCAAAAATCATTCGAGCTCAAATCTGGTGGCATTGGTGGCCACACAGTTTGGAACGATGGTCAATGATTCAGTTTTCTTCAAATGTGTCACGAAGTAGCCAAGTGACCTCAAGAGCAACATGAGGTGGAGCTCCACCTTACATCAGAATAGGTGAGTACAAACCATATCTCTCCTGTAGAGCAGGGATCCCATGTTGGCGAAACAGGTCACAGTAGCATGTACCGTTCAAGCTCCGTGTCCTTGGTCCTTGGGGTCCAAGTTTCTCAGACAACAATGGATCAGTTATGAACTGTACCGTGAAGGCATACCACACAGAGTGACGTGTTCAGTATGCTCGGGAACTTCTTGAACATTCGTTGGCGACGACAATTCTCAAATGCGGCAGTTGTGTGTTCGCTGCCCCAGCGAATGTGGAGTGATGAAGCACTCTCCATAAAATATTGCAAGCCCATATGGCATCAACTTCAGCGCTTGCAAGACAAGTAAGAGAGAAGTCTACCCGAATGTCTGCGTCACGTAGCAAACGTTGGTAAGTAATATGACGCGGCTGGAAGCCCGAAAAAGCTTTGTTAGTACATATCGCCGTGAAACTATGCATCCTATATTAGAGTAATATGAAGTTTTTCGGATACCATTATACAATTGTGGACCACGTAACGTTCAGCTTTCGTGACACAGTTCGTTCACTGCTTGAAGATCGCACAATGAGTCCAGGATTCTCAGCCATGGCAATTCTAACTTCTTCAACAATTTTTCGGCCTCTCCCAGGAGCAACTGCCAAATCACCACTTAATTCGAAATTAAAAATAAGTCCTTCAACCCCGGCGTGGAAAGAGGACCTCTCCGAATTCCTTTAACGTGTCTATGCTCGCGAAGAGGAATAGCACTACTGCTGTTGTTTACGAGTAAACCCTGCTCACCTTGTCAATACATATGTTGACTGCCACCAGCTGTAAAGCACACTGATGCTTCTGTTTCAACTCTACGTCGCCGTACCAGTACCGGTGTCTAACGACAAGCCATGACAGTAGCAGTACTAACAACACAAATCCTGCAGCGCACAATCTGATCATCTTTCCTATAAAGTTGGGTCTCCATACGGTAAATAGTTTTCCGTCTACACTGGCCCAACTAGTGAAAGTTTACTTATAACCACCCAATATTGGCGCTACTATGTTTCACCGAAGTAATCGATACTTCTCAGAAAAATACGACAGCTGAAAATTTTCAACTAGTGTTCTGAAGTGATTTGGAACTTACTTGGGAAACTGACAGCAGCGTGTTGTCTGTAGGAATCATAAATCGTCCTGGAAGCATGTTTCCTCAGGATCACCACAGGAGTCAGTTCTCGGCTCATTGTTGTCCTGCTTGTATGTCAGTGACATCTTGTTGGGTGTGTCCTGCTAAATATATTCTATGCCGACGATGTCCAGCATTACTTAAGTGTCAGATGTGAAAATATTATGTATGCCCATCTGTCTTCAGTGTTCACATGGGCGTAAAATCAGTGTTCACATGGGCGTACAATAGGGGACATCGAAAAAGTCCTAAGTAATTTTAATATCCCATTTGACATTAACACGTTCTAAATTCAGCGAAAAATTGCCTCCATTCTTCTGAACGGTGTCCCAGTACGGCAGCTACCGAGAATTGCAATACTGGCCTGTATACACGTTGAAAGTGGCCTCAGAATATAGGGTTAAAGCTTAATCCATCCAAAACCTAAACGCCCTCGACTGGTCGTTCTAGGCTCATTACTCCGTATACCGGCAATCTCCAATCATCTTCACCCTTCTCTCCATAAAGAAAGCGTTTAAGAATAATAATAAATGAAACACTAAATTACTGAGCTCTGTATATGACTGCAATGTGCAAGAAGACATGCCATACAACAATATACAGAGATCTCCCCTTTGACTTGAAAAAGAAAGTTGCACAGATGCTTATACTTCCAAATGGTCACTACAGCGATGTTATTTTAAGAGGTATTTCTCAGAAAAGCTTACGACTTCTTGGACTGCTGATAAACACCTGCCTTCGGTATATCCGTGACGCTCGACTCTTTAATAATATTTCACCTTTGTAGGTCTAGTTATCCTTGGTACGTACAGTCAAGAGATTTCCATACGTTATGTCTCCTCTACATCTATAGTATATAAATACTCTGCAAGCAATTGTCTTATCAATATGTACCCTCCCTCACATCTTCCGTCGACCTTAACGTTATTTTTGAACAACACAGCAGAAACACTCGTTCCAATCAGAGTGAAATCAATTTGTCCAATTCCAGCACTTAGCTGCATTGTCAAAGTCCTCCCTCACGATATCAGAGAACTAAATAACGTCTCTAGTTTCAAAATACAGTTAATGACGTTTATACATAAGCAACAATAATTTCTAATTTTGTCCGTATACGCACTTGTTACGGCACTACATCCTTCTTTCCAACCAGATCTTCGTCATTTCCCAGTGCTCTTAGTTGGTACAGTCTACCTAAATTTATCTCCCTCAAACCTCGGTGTGTCACAAAATATCAGTATTGTCATCTTCTTTTTCTAGGCCTTTTGTCCAGTGTTATCACGACGGCGGCCAGTAAAAATTAATTTTGCAATGTTAGTGGTAGAGGGTGGCCAGATGCCCTTCTTGTTCCTACCTCGCCCCCACCCCCATCCTCCCCCAATCTCTTCTCTCGCGTGCACTGCTGCCAGGGCTCTCAGATTAATTTTGTTGTTCTAGTTTCTATAAACGCTTATTTGCTGCTTTTTTACTATAGCTTTGGTGTTCTTTCCATCAATACAACTGCTACTGTTTCCAGTATTTATTTTATAATTATTTCTAGTGTTGTTTCTTGGTGTTTCTTTTAATATGTATGCCATAGTGATGTTGCGGTTAGTTACCGCACTGCTTTGACGCAGGTCTCCAAGCTGAAATATTTCGTTCAAGCCCCTTCATCTCTGCGTTACTCCTGAAACCTACATTGGCTTGAACCTGCTTACTCTACTCAAGGCTTGGTCTCCCTATAGAATTTTAACCCTAGCTACCTTCTTCTATTACAAAACTGACGATAGTTTGTTGCCTCAAGAAGTGTCCCATCAACCGATTCCTTCTTTTGACAAACGCAAGAGATGCCATAGATTGCTTTTTTCCGCAGTTCGGTTCAGTGCCTCTTCATTAGTAATGTGATCTACCTAATTTTCAGCATTCTGCTGTAGGACCACATTTCAAAAGCTTCTGTTCTCTTTTAGACAGGTCCTACAGAAAAATGCTGAAATCAGTTTAATACCCACGTTTCACGTCACTGCACAACAAACACTTTCATTAAAAGACTTCTAGGGAGCAAATTTGTATTCAGTGTAAAGAAAATTTCCTTTCTCAGCAACATTTTTCAGTTTTCATTCGTATCCTTCCACAATCGTCAGTTTTTTTGGCTGCCCAAGTTCTAAAACCCATCTATTACTTTCACTCGTTTGTTTCCTAATCTAGTTCCCTCAGCGTCGCGTAATTTAATTCGAGTACATTCCATTAACCTTGTTTTACTTTTGTTGATGTCCATCTTGTAATCTCTTTTCAGTAATTAAAATTCCATCTGCAAAGCTCAAAGATTTTATTTCTTGAACTTTAGTTCCTTCTCCAAAATTCTTATTGGTTTCCTCTAGTGCTTGCGCAGTGTACAGACTGAACAAGCTACATCCCAGTCTCAGTCCCTACTTAACCAATGCTTCCCTTTCATTTCTTTTGAATCTACCTTCAGAATTTCAAAGAGTATATTCCAGCCAACATTACCAAAAGCTTTCTCCGGATTTAAAAATGCTATAAGCGTACGTTTGCCTTTCCTCCGTCTGTCTTCTAAGATATACCGTAGGGTTAGTGTTGCCTCGAATGTTGCTACATACTGCCGAAACCCAAATTGATCTTCCACGAGATGAGATTCTACCACCTGTGAATAATTCCTGCTAGTAAGTCGTAACGAACGTAATTTAAAATGTGTAAAATTCCTAGTCAGATGTAATAGAGCGCGTGATGAACCTAAACAAGCCAGGCTAAGTAAACCATTAAATAAAAAAATAGTACTTACATAGTCATATGATAAGAAACCATTATGTTTATGTGATAAATATTTCAGTTTGGTTACTTATTGTGAAGATCTTCTGTCCGATGGCAAACTTTGCCTATTTCCAACATTCTGCTGGACTGACTGTTACAGATGTCAATGTTTCTGCCACTGTCTGGTGAGATGCCCAGTCAAACCAGAGGCAGCGCCAGGAGGATAAATTCAAGCCATCACAAAGAGGCACAAGACCTGATGTCTTAAAATAACTCTGTATCCGAAGAAGAGACAAGCCTGAAAGTGCATTAACGTGCAGAGATCCAACTGACTGATTTAGCCCTTCAGTTATCTCGCGGGTGCTGCGGCAAGACTGAAGTGTGGCGTAGCTTCCGTGTACAGCGGCGATGTGACCCGGCGGCCAGGCTGCGAGACCTCAGTCACGTAGTCCCGACTGAGGACCGGCCAACTGCGTAGCCTCAGATGCCACCCCGTCCTATTAACGAGGCTGCCGACATCAAAGCGCCGCTAACTCCACCAGAGACCGGCGGTGGCGTGTGACCTGGTTGCCTAGGTCAGCTCCCACTAGGCGTCGTGGGTCACCGCCCACGCCACACATTACCTCTGCCCCCTCCCCCCCTTCCACCCCCCCCCCCCCCCCACACACACACGCACACCGGCGCGGAATGAAACAGGCCTGCTTTTCGGCACATTTCATCAACTCCAAAGAGGCACACGTGCATACATACACATATATCGATGCTGCACCGCGTAATGAGCATCTTTGTATGAACACGGACTGAAATGACGTATCTTGTGTAAGTAGGATGTTTAGGTTTTTATATTGGTAACGCCTCGTAGCGCTCTGTATGAAAATCACTGGCTGTGCTGTGTGCAGTCTGTGGCTGGTTGGCATTGTTGTAATTTCGCTATTGTAGTGTTGGGCAGTTGGATGTGAACAGCGCGTAGCGTTGCGCAGTTGGAGATGTGACGCCAGCAGTGGTGGATGTGGGGAGAGAGATGGCGGCGTTTTGAGAGTGGATGATCTGGACGTGTGTCAATCAGAAACAGTACATTTGTAAGACTGGATGTCATGAACTTATATATATATGAACACTATTAAGGTAAATATATTGTTTGTTCTCTATTAAAATCTTTCATTTGCTAACTATGCCTATCAGTAGTTAGTGCCTTCAGTAGTTAGAATCTTTTTATTTAGCTGGCAGTATTGGCGCTCGCTGTATTGCAGTAGTTCGATTAACGAAGATTTTTGTGAGGTAAGTGATTCATGAAAGGTATAGGCTATTGATAGTCAGGGCCATTCTTCTTTAGGGATTATTGAAAGTCAGACTGCGTTGCGCTAAAAATATTGTTGTCAGTTTAGTGAATGTCTGAGTACGTTCAGTTTTCCTCAGCTGTTTGAAAATCAAATAACGTAGAGGTTTTCCAGCACTGTCATTTATAAAATATTTCTAAGTGGATGTTTCACTTGCATAGCGCTTTGCACTTGCCCGTAGCCGGATGAGTTCCATGTCTCACGGATGGGCTCTTGGAATGTGGCAGCCAGGAAGACACTTTGCTGCGAGAAGTCAGTTCACTGCGGCTTTGATTCTCTTCCTTCTGCTTTGATTCTGGAGGACTTTCCACTTGTGGTTTGTCCAGGTCCGTCTTTTTTCCACTTCGTGTTGTCGCAATTGTTGGTGTGATCGCTGCATAACATAAGCAACAGTCGGATGTATTCAAATAGGTCACACTTTTCCGATGTCGCGGTAACAACAACTGTTCTCTCACTTCCTGTCTGAAATCGTAACTTAGGTTTTTCTTCGAATCGTCTGCCCACGTGAGCTATTATATCTATGAATTTAGTCAGCATCCAAACCCACACTACCAGGGGGCTTCAAAAAGCAAGTTACGCCTTATTGTGGCAGGCCAAGCGACTCGTATTGACTGCTGCACTGTGCTTCACAGTCACACAGATACCTGATACTATTTTTCAAATGTAAATGACGCTAGGAATGTTCTACCAATTGTTCTGTTCTCGGCAATAGAAATCCGCTCCTTGGTCGCGGAGCCATTGGAAAATCCCTTTTAAACCAGAGTTCTTTCAGCTTTCCGAAAAGATGCAAATCGTATGGTGCGGGATCAGGACTTCCTGATCAGCATTACTCAGGTTTGTGTGCTCTTGGCAAAACTGCTGGCACCTTCCCACTGTGCCTAAATGTGAGGTTGCATTAGCTCCATACACAGGCAGAATTTAACGTGGAGTCCTCGAATCTCACGTACTTCGGAGAACGTTTCCATTTCCCGCGCCATTTGCTCCTACACTCTGATGCACTTGTTATCAGAACGGCAGCAGAACAGTGTCTGCAGAAAGCGCGGAACGTGTACTCTCTTCTGGCGATGCGCCGCTCTTGTCGGTCAGTGATCTTAGCTTGGAGCGACATGTGTAACTTACTTTCTTAAGGCTCTATTCACACGGGGATACTCAAATCAGATCTCCGGCTACCTGAAACCAAGGGACTGGGAGACTGGACGACTCGAGTAATCGATCACAGTCACACAGTCTCCTGTCCTGCCAAGTCACTTGCAGTATGAACACAATATTAAAGCAGTTTCATTGGCTGTGGGCAAAGAACGTATGTTTGCCGTAGCCCCAGTAGTAGAATGTCCAGTGACTCTATTGGTGCTGACCATATTATAATACAGTATTATTATTACCGCCGGTACAGAAGTAGAGAAGCGAGAAAGTTGTGGGTTCATCCTTACACTGAGAATAATATAAATTGTAGGGTACAAGTTGTCTAATTGCTTATGTGCATTGGACGGGAAACATATCCACACTGAAAAATTACATGAGACGGGTTTAACTACCGTCAGTTATAAACAGTACCACAGTATTGTTGGCATGCAGTGATGCTGATGGCCGGCCAGAGTGGCGGAGCTATTCTAGGTGCTACAGTCTGGAACCGCGCGGCCGCTACGGTCGCAGGTTCGAATCCTGCCTCGGGCATGGATGTGTGTGATGTCCTTAGGTTAGTTAGGTTTAAGTAGTTCTAAGTTCTAGGGGACTGATGACCCCAGATGTTAAGTCCCATAGTGCTCAGAGCCATTTGAACCAATTACTTATTTATACATTCATTGTATGGTGAGTGCTTATAAATCGTTGATTAGTTTTGTCAATAAAATGGATCTTAAAGCATAGTAAGTCGGGTGTATTTATTTTATGTTAAAAATTTTAATTATTGATAGTGAATCTACCCGATAGATCAACGTCCTTAGCTACTTCGGGCAATGCTCTCTCTGACACCTCCTTCCTTCAATACCCTTTCAATTTGTAATTTTATAGTTCAGGATATTTCTACAATTCTCCCACGAATTTCAAATTAAACGTTTGTCCGCACATTGCCCAACGCAATGGTACGAAGGCAACTGAGAGACTAGGATACTTCGCGACTAGCACGTCGGGTCACATATTATCCGAGTCGCGGCGACCCTGGAACGCCACTACTGAAGTATCCCCGTGTGAACGGCCACACCTAATTACACAGGCAGAGTCTCTTGGTTGCAGAGTATCTCAGTCACTCGGAGACTTAAGTATGCCCGTGTGAACAGGGCCTAAGTCCTAACGTAGATACTAACGCCCGTCTCATTCGGTAACAAGTCAATCCGACTCCTTGATGTAAGGTTCCCCTTATTTGCAGAAAAGAGCGCATTTTACTTTATTTCTAGTTTTGCTGTATCACTATGTGAAGTGAAAGTATCAACGCTGCAGTATGTACGGAGTAACGAGCGAACGATAGGTTCCCATACCGGCTAGCAGAGGCGCTTTCACAGCCAGTGGGATAAGGTGCCGATGCAGAAATAGCTCGGTGACATAAGCAAAGAGATACGTAGAGAAAGTGCATTTACTCTGGCGGGAATCAACCAATTGTTATTATAAATATTTGTTAACAAAACTTGCCTTTTACCCGCAGACATTAGGAAAGGTCTACAGGTCATAAACACAATCTTTCAGTAATTTTACAATTCTAGGAAAAGTTTAATAAATAAATGAATAACTTTGGCATAACCGAAGATGTATTATTTTATACGAACTATACCGATTGTAAGCTCAAGTTACAGACTGGGGACCATAGTAGGTGGTCGTCGGTATGTTGCTTTTTATCTAACCATGCGGTAGACCGCACTCTCGTACGGTTATTAGTTACCTCATAATCAGTGTGAGCAAGTTCATTTTAAGGTGATTTTTAAATAGACGCATCATAATTGCATCCTGTGAAAAAATTATTTTCACAAAAATCTTTTTCCAGCTTCATTACATATAAGACAGACGATAGTATTGCACTCTCAGAATCCGATATCGCTAACACGGCTCTGCTAGGGGACATAAATCTACGAGAGCATCACCACGTAACAGGTACACGGCTCACTAAGTCACTTCAAGGACGGACTGGCTTCGTTATCGCAAAACTTCGACGGGAAATCGTCGTCAGTTATACTGTACGCCACTTATACCACCATCTACAGACTCATCGGCTAAACTGAGACGTTTCTGGACGTTCAGTACGAGTTTGGGTGGTTCTTCCATTGAGACCACTATTTCATGTGTCCTGTAAAGAGATCTCTCTTGGATTTATACAAGGTATTCGGAAATCCCGTTACAGACTTCTCGGACTTGTAAAGGGCAGTGAGTACATAATATTTTCAGCAGGAACTCATGTCCGGAAACTCATCGGATCCATTCTACGATGGTTTCGATTCAGATGCTTAACTCATCCAATCCCGCCCAAGGAAATGATTTAGGCGTGACGCAGTAGAATTATTAGGTAACAGTTCAAAAGGAAACATAACGAAACATTCGTTTAAAATCACTTACGCAATTTTTTTTGGATTGATATTTAAACGTTACGTGTTTACATTATCAAAAAATAATAGAAAACCAGCATACTGTACCTACAGAACAGTAGAGATGCAATCCAACAGTGGCTCAATGTGTGGACCACCAGTTCTGTTTCAGACATTGTACCTAAGAAGCATGCTCTTGTACACACTCTCGATCTTACATCATGTCTCTCCAGTTTCCAGTGCAGCTGCCAGAACTCGTATCAGCAGGTCTTCCTCTGCCTCCACAGGGGTCTTCTAAAGTAAACTTCACCTATGACTCAGCAAGAGTTAGTTGCTAGGAGTTAAATCCGGCGATCTCGTCGGCCCCGCGGTTGGACCATCTGTTACTATCCATCTTTCACCACATAGTCTGTTAAGATGTCTTGAAATCTCACGTGGGAAGTGAGGTGGTGCACCATCATGCTGAAACGTTTCCTGATGAAGATTCAATGCCACAGTTTCCAAGAACAGGTCCACTACGTTTTGTAGGAAGATGAAGCACGCAGGTCCAGTTGGAAGGAGGGGCCCAGTCACATGGCAGTACAGAATACTGCCAGCACGATAATACCGAACCGGTGCTGAAATCCTTGAACATGCGTGGCACGAGTGTTTTCGACTTTCCAAGTATGGCTGTTTCGCGAATTTATAACACAGTCCCTAGTGAGAGACATCAGTGAACAGAACTGCGTTTCTGTGTCGATGCAGCAGTGCAGCAAACACGTGCTAGGTAACGCTCTATGGAAAATCGGCTGGGCCCATAGCACATAGCGTTTGTAAGTGGTGCGGTTGTAAATGCTGCTGACGCTGAACGGCCCAGACGATAATGTGTGCAATTGTTCGAGTACCTGTTGACAGGTTCTTTTCAACACGATGCGTACAACTTCTTCAAAGTCGGGAGTGTCCTGACTCATCACGATGAAGAAACTAGTTTCGCGGTGCCGCTGCGTAAGTTGGGCAAAAAGTTTGTGCGATGGCGTGCTACGTTCCAGAAAATAGTCGTGATACAGCCGACTAGCAGCTCTTCCGTTACCTCGAGCTTCGCTATACACGAGGAACATAACTGCAGTACCGGTATGTATTCTGAAAACGTGTACCGAACCATGTTTACTGTATCGGATATGTACATGCATCGAATAGGTCACGTAACAAGTCGGACGTTAAGTGACATAAGGTGGCCGTCTGCTGTCGTTTGCATCGTAAGTAACGCTGAGACTTTTCTGTTTCTCCTGGCAGACATGGATGCGTTACACTTTGGAACTGAAACCGTCGGAAAATGGAAACGGTACGTTTCCCGACATTGGCTTCTATTCAAAATATTATGTACGCAATCCTCTCTACAAGTCCCAGGCGTTTGCAATGGGAATTTCCGAACACCCTGTCTATTGATCAGTGACCTTCACTCTACATCTGCTTGCTCTGTGCTATGCGAAAGGAGCGGTTTTTCTAATAGAGCTAGTTATTAGCAAACCTGGCGTTCATATAATTTTTCCGAAACTCAGTTTTTCCCCCAATATGGTTCATGGTCTGCAGCAGGCCAGATTAACTCTACCACTACCACAAATATTTTCGTTATTTCGCAACGTTACAAGCATTATTATGTATTATGTGATTTTTCTCGTCAAATTCATTATGTATTCAGTGATTATAGTTTGTTTGCTTCAGTTACGTTCACAGTTGTTGCTGATTATACGATCTGCACACATGTGTACATTGTATAGACGATTTCCTAAAAGGAGATCTCCATTGCACGAAGAGTTCATTATTCATCCGTCATTTCTTATGGAGTCATTCATTCGTAGGATCATTCCCATGATCAATCCTTCTTTCTGATGCTCAAGAGTTTGTATTCCGTTGCCTTTTCGAAGATTAAAATAAATTCTTGTAAGATTATTTACATGGGCTTGCCGGAAAAATGGGTTCAAACAACTTGCAAACTTGCAGTTCATAGTATGGGAGCTGACGAATTTATAAGTTGCGTTAAAATTTCCGCTGTCGGTTGTTAAAAAGGAATCCCTCAAAAGAACTTGTGTTATAGTTTTTAAATAATAAATTCATTCATAGAGTAAAGGCGTTTTTCTGTTATTAACATATTGCACCTTCCAAATATTTTCTAAGCTTACTTCAGCTCTTTTCTCGATATGAAATAAATTATATCTCTGCTCAGAAGACGCTATTTACTTTGTAAACAAAAAACATCAAACGTAAAGGAATACTTTGAAGTGTGACTTACGTGCCACAGTGATTATCTTAGAATATGCCTGCTGTTTGGATTGTAACAGCTTGTAAAGGGTGGCAATTATTGAATTATATGAAATAAAATCGCACAACTTCAGAATGGTTTTTGTTAGGAAGTTCAGACTGCACGGTTTGCCACGGGACATGCTTTAAACTCATGGTTTGGTTTAGCGACGAAGCTCACTTTCATTTGGATGGGTTCGTCAATAAGCAATATTGGCGCATTTGGGGACTGAGAATCCTCATTTCGCGAACGAGTAGTCTCTTCACCCTCAACAGGTGACTATATGGTGTGCAATGTCCAGTCACTGCAATATTCCATGATGGCAAGTGACTACCGAACGGTACGTGAAGGTTTTGGAAGGTGATTTCATCCCCATTATCCAAAATGATCCTGATTTCAACAACATGTGGTTCATACAAGACCGAGTTCGACCTCATTGAATCAGGAGAGTGATGTACTGGAGGAGCGCTTGCAGGGCCCGATTCTGGCTCTGGGGTACCCAAAGGCCTCGTTTAGCCACCAAATTCTACGGATCTGAACGATTGCGACTCCTTTTTGTAGGGCTATGTTAAAGACGAGGTGTACAGCAATAACCCCAAAACCATTACTGAGCTGAAAGCAGCAATTCATGAGCTCTTCGACAGCATCGATTTTCCGACACTTCAGCGTGTCATGCAGAATAATTTCGTTATTCGTCTGCGCCTCATCATCGCCAGTGATGACGGGCATATCGAACATGTCATAACCCAAACCTGAATATCTGTAGCGAGGTTTTGCATGTCGAATAAAGCGTGAGCAAGCCGTAGTTTGTAACTAATTTACGTTTTTTTCATATAATTCAATAATTGTCAACCTGTACATTGCCTTCGTAAAGCATGAGAACGATAGCAAAACAAAGCGCTGTTACTGAAAGATATGTATGTGGATACAATAAATGCAGACAGATTAGCGTGTTTTTACTATCAAAACAACATGGAAAGTGGTGCTATACATTCAAATATTCTTGTGAGTGCTGCAACTGATGACATGTTGATGATGGAAACAATGTAATGGAAAAGTTAGCCATCTAAAGGTAGACGTATGTGCCTGAAACGGATTATGGCACTGAAATAAAGTATTTTAATGGTATTTGTGGCTGGTTAAGATATTCGCTAACTATCATACATAGCCGCAGAGCTCACAAGAGCCATCGTTGATAAAATATCGTTATTACTAATCTAGATTAAGGTAAAAGGATGATCGTTGGCATTCAACACACGCGCACACAAACACACACACACACACACACACACACACACACACACACACACACACACGCGCGCGCGCGCGCGCGCACAAGCTACCTAAGTTTACAATAGAAACAAATCAGGAACAAGAAATTTATATTTACAAATTATTCATGTTTTGGGACAGTACTATACCAATATTTGATGACCGCTTGGAGTCATAAATGATATTTATGTAAGTGACCATGACACTCAAAGCGAAGAAGACAACAGATCCTGAAGGAACGCCACCTAGATTTTACATTGAATTCGATGTGGAATTTGGCCCTCTCCTACCTGATTATGTACACCCTATAACAGAAACTTAACGAGTCTAGAATGAGCGTAAGGAAAGCAATGCGTGAAGCGTTCAGCGAATTCGAAAGTGGAATCCGAGAGAGAAGCCTATGAATGATGGGCCTTACGTTAAATAAGTCGACTGATCAAAGCTATTTGGCCAGTTACTCATACTGGCACCAAAACTGGGTATGACAGAGACAAGGCCGAAGTAATAAATTCCGTTTTCCAAAATTGTTTCACTTTGGAAGATGGTATTCCGGTACGTCTTTCCAGTCGTTGCACTAAACTAACAGATACGGAAATAAGTTACCGCGGGTAGAAAATTAACTAAAATCGTTCAATAGAGAAAAGGCGACTGTACCTGATGAAATACTTCTAACAGTCTACACAGAACTTGCGAAATAACTTGTTCCTCCTCTTGCAGTCGTTTATTGTAGATAGCCACAGAAACCAAGCGTGCCAAGTGATTGGTACAACGAGCAGATCATTCCCGGATTCAATAAGGATCGACGAGCCACAGCACCGAACTATAGGCCTATTTCGCTGACGTTAGTCTATTGTAGTAATCGGGATCACTTTTTACGTCATTATGACCTCGCTGGAGATTGAAAATCTCTCTCGTACGAATCAAACTTGATTCAGAAATGACATACGTGTGGAATCCAGATCAGTCTATACGCTCGTGAGACATAGAAGGCAGCTGCTACCGGCGTCCATTCTGGTTGTTCTTTGACCTCCGGAAGGCATTCCATAATTTCCTCTCTGTCACCATAAATACGTTGAACATTCAGCACGCATTGTACCGTATTGATTTCTACCAGTTAAACATCCAACGAGACATCGGATACCTGTCAAGATACTCCATATAATAATAACATCTAGATTATTAGTCGATAATGTGGGAAATAGTCGAACGACTTCCAAAAAACTAAGAAGACAGAATTCACCTGTTCACCCGCATGCGCATTTTGAAAGATTCCGTGCTGGTTCTTCGAAAGAAACATCTTTTCCTCCAAGAATGTCGTAATGTTTGGGCTTAGAATTATCTCTAGAATTATCTAAGCCAGAGATAATAGTCTATAATTCTGTGCGCTCGATCTTTTACTGAGGGACCTGTCTCCTCGCCTATTATTAAATATTCGCGTGAGCTCGAACCTTTTTTGCGAGAGTGAGGTAGGACGAAGAAATGTATCTCTCAACACAGTTACGTAGGCTTCCGCGGCCAGATGCAGTTGATATAAAAGTTTTCTACTTGTCATTATATCCAGAAGAAGCCCACTGTATCCGTGGTCGAAATGTTGGCTTCCACAGTCAAGTATTTTACATTATGACGCGGTACAGTACTCAGAAAACTAAAATAATGCATTGAGATTGGCTAGCCACTAGCCGAAATCTGAATCTGCGTAATAAAATCTAAAAAAGGACGACTGATTGCTGCCCTTTATAATTTATAAGATGTTTAATGGCCTACACTATTTTAGTTGATTCTTCAGCAAGAGCGTAATCAGACAATAATAGGTATTTCCGTTTATTTATGTGCAATACGCTACATTCGTTAATGATCATCTTCAGATCCCTGCATCAGACTCCGATTCCTTATAGATCTTTCTGCATTTGACTACAATTTTGTAGCCGACCGAGTTGGCCGAGCGGTTCTAGGCGCTACAGTCTCTGGAACCGCGCGACCGCTGCGGTTGCAGGTTCGAATCCTGCCTCGGGTATGGATGTGTGTGATGTCCTTAGGTTAGTTACATTTAAGTAGTTCTAAGTTCTAGGGACTGATGACCTCAGCAGTTAAGTCCCATAGTGCTCAGAGCCAGTTTTGAACAATTTTGTAACGTTGCGCCGCCTGTATATACCAGGTGATCAAAAAGTCAGTATAAATTTGAAAACTTAATAAACCACTGAATAATGTAGATAGAGAGGTAAAAATTGTCACACATGCTTAGAATGACATTGGGTTTTATTATAACAAAAAAAAAAAAAAAAACACCCCATATTGCTAGACGCGTAAAGGATCTCTTGCGCGCGTCGTTTGGTGATGATCGTGTGCTCAGCCGCCACTTTCGTCATGCTTGGCCTCCTATGTCCCCAGGCTTCAGTCCGTGTGATTATTGGCTTTGGGGTTACCTGAAGTCGCAAGTGTATCGTGATTGACCGACATCTCTAGGGATGCTGAAAGAAACATCCGACGCCAATGCCTCACCATAACTCTGGACATGCTTTACAGTGCTGTTCACAACATTATTCCTCGACTACAGCTATTGTTGAGGAATGGTGGTGGACATATTGAGCATTTCCTGTAAAGAACATCATCTTTGCTTTGTTTTACTTTGTTATGCTAATTATTGCTATTCTGTTCAGATGGAGCGCCATCTGTCGGACAATTTTTGAACGTTTGTATTTTTTTGGTTCTAATAAAACCCCGTGTCATTCCAAGCATGTGTGTCAATTTGTACCCCTCTATCTCCATTATTCCGTGATTTATTCAGTTTTTAAATTTATACTGACTTTTTGATCACCTGGTACAACAGCACCGTCCACAACAGTGTCATTTCACATTAAGGTTCCTACAACACTCCCTTGGTACTTGAAGTTATGTTCGGTTAGACTGTATATTGTATCCTTAAACTGTCGTATACAAGGGCAGTTAGAATGCATGAACGAATTGTCGTAGATATTGGCATGGAATAAACGTAGGATGCAGACCCATCGAGTACGCTGACATGTTGCTTATGTTCGGCGAATGCCGACACGATGCCAATAAATCATCTATGAATTATGCCGTGATGCGAGGGCTGTTAGGAAAGTAAGATCCGATAGGTAGCAAAATGAAAACGACAGTGAAAATCCGATAAAGTTTTGCACAGATGTGTTGGGCAGTGTCTCTAGTAAGACATCTTTTGAGTTCTGAGCACTCAGTGAGCACGTAGAAAGGTCTATAACAATAATCTCCCCCGCCTAGTATGGTGCCTGCTGTGAGGTTTCGCCTGGTTTCATACGACCCAACATAACGTTGCTGCCATGCATTTCCTTCTTCATGACTAATCTCGGCCCCACGTTGCAGGGACAGTGAGGACGGCCCTGCAGCGTTTTCGTTGGGAAGTGTTTGATCACCCACCATACAGTCCGGACTTGGCTCTCTCTCATATTCATCTCTGCTTACATGAACCGGTGCCTATTAAGACAACATTTTGGCACAGGCGACGAACTGCAGTCCAGCTTAGAGAAGTGTCGGAAAGCACAGGGTATTGAAAGTGTTGGTGCAACACTACGACAAATGTATAAGTCGGAGCGGTGGCTATTCAGGGAAGTAGGTGGAAGGTGTAGCAAACTGTTGCAAATAAAACATTTTTGATTTTCAATGTGCTTTCTAGTACACTACCTTACTTTCCGTCAGCCCTTGTATATGCTCGTAGAAGAGCTCCATCACCCATTACTTTCTTACTTGCAGAACAACAACTTCAAGAAACAAGCAGCGGTGCAAAAGTAATAGTAGAATATAAGCGTGGAGTCTTTTTTTAGCTACTATAATCAAATCCTCATGTCACTTTCGATAAGTTGCTGCAGTCACTGGTAACAGCCTTACGTCTGTGTGGCGAATAGGAGACCCTCTTAATTTTCATCCATACAACTTGTCAGACAGATGCTGGTATCAATCTGTCACTTTCTTTTAATGGATTGTGAATAATTTCACTCTCGACAGTTACGACGTGCTATGTGCTCTGACAAGGAAACTTCCGAAAGCTATGGCGCAGTAAACCGTCACAATATGCATTACTCAGCTACAGAAAATCTTAAATCCGTGCGTCACATCGACCGCAATAGGAGATAGTTCATTAACATGTGGTGCGGAATCCGTTCACAGTACTTTGCAGGTTCTCTGACAGGTGAAACGAGTGACGTGGCGCTGTGGTTAGCGCACTGGGCTCACATTCGGGAGAACGGCGGTTAAAATCCTCTTCCACCCATTCATATTTATGTTTTCTGTGTTTTCCCTAAATCGCTCCAGACGAATACCGGGATAGTTTCATTGAAAAGGCACTGCCGATTTCTTTCCGATTCTTGTCGCAATCCTAGCTTGTACTCCGTTCCGAATGACCTAGCTTTCGGTGAGACGCTAAACTCTAACCTTCCTTCCTTTCTGCCATATGAGATATGTCGAGTTTTGTCAGCAACATTTTAAATGCTCCCTTGAAAATGTCAGTCTTGGTGAGCGGTAGTCAACTGTTTCATACCTACCGCCCATTTTTGGATCTGTAACTGTCCACACGTTCCACAATATCGATGATTTATGAAGTAGGTAAGTAATTTTATAAAATTTGTAAAGTAGAGTTACAGCGAAAAGCTTATAGTAACTAGTTAACAAATACTTTCCGTTGAAATTTCGTTAAGTTTCGCATAGTAAATCTTTATAAAAATAATTACTGTTGTTAATTCTATCTTTTTTGTGCCTTACATACATAGAAGCACGAAGTCCAATGAAATTACATTAAGGCAATTACACAATTAATGAGATTCCCGAGGCTAATGCTGTGAAAAGAAATACTGGACATCTGGCTCAAATTTTGTAAGGAAAGATAACGATGGTCTTGTCTTTCGGCGGTTTATTTCTATGGTCCTAATATGATTAACGCCACTAAAACCTGATTCCACAAGGGATGAGGTAGGGAAATCAATAAATTGAATGCAATTCCCTACATATTTGGATACAAGACAACCATTTATTAAAATTTTTTCGTACGTTTTCAAATCCACCATTATAGATTTACATTCACTTCTTTCATCATACCTAATTTCTAACAGACCTTTTTGGCAAGTTGTACCAGCTTCTTCGGTATTTGTGGTTTCAAAATATCTTCAAATTGATTTTACGTGTCCAGTTTAAGTTCGTTGGTGTGGCTTCTTAGTCTTTTTTTATAGACGGTAAGCAAGGAAGTTGATGAAATTATTTCATCAGTAGATTATGACGAAGTACTTGAACATTGTCATTAAATAATAACACAATACTTTGGCATCCAGTAAGGGTTTTATTAAGTCCTTCATGCTGTAAATTACATAATTAAATCTCCAGAAAATTCATTCGGAATGAAAGGCGTCATTCTTTACTATTTTTAGCTATTGACATTGATTGCTTTTACTATTACTTTCAAAAATTTGTATGACATGTCATATTATGCTACAAAACAAGCCGAAGATGTAAGCTTCGATAGCCACTGAACTTCTACGTGCTAAAGTAGCCTAATGAAATCTTTATTGCCGTCCCGTCTACCGGCTCTGCTCGTCTGTTGCAACTGGATGCTGTGGGGAAAGTGACAAAAATTCTGGAACGTGGCTCTTTTGTTTGCGGTCGCACTATAGCATCATTTAGTTTTACTTACGTAACGTGAACTAAACTTATGATGAGCAATAACAATACTAAATTTATGAAATTTAAAATGTCACGGGTAATTTTATGAAAATACGCTTATAACCCCAACCTACCATCCACGACGAAAGTTCGTGCGCTCACTAGTGGGCGTTCTAGCTTTTATGGTTGACGGAGGGGGGGGGGGGGGGGGGGAGGGAGTTGGTGGTAGGGGTTGTAAGAACATTTTCATTAGGTTCTCGTTAAATTTTGACATAAAACTTCTGGTAACTAATTGTTGTTTTATGCTTTAACCCTAGGGCTCACTCTGGGGTCATAGGTGACCCCAATCATCTTTACTATGGATAAAATAATATTTCTATTTCTTGCAAAAATCCAGAATTTTATGACTTTTACCACACAGTATTGTAGTTCTCTCACAAAAATTTTTAGAGCGCTTGACGCAACATTTAAATCAATAATTAACAAAAACTACTGTTGGGGTCAATTATGACCCCAGATAGATTGTATGTAACATTCATAGAATGTATAGATTATCAACTATCAATCTCTTTCTTAGGTATTTTGAGTTGGTAACACTGAATTCAGGTGTTATTCAGGTGTTACTTAGAACTAACCTCAAACTGGAAGTTCGTTTGTACGTTTGTTGTTGCAGTGTAATTTCAGCATGGATGGAATACGTTTTGCTCCTGGCTATAGTGTAGAACAAGCTATGGAAGACTTATTTCGTAGCAGTAGTGATTCAGAAGGTAGTGACGCCGAAGATGATGGAACAGAGACACAGGTAGACCAAAGTGATGAAATTTGTTTACATGAATTAGAAGAAAATGATATTCTTGCTGAAAATGATGACAGCGGAGAAGATGAAAGTGCAGTACTGGTAAGCAGGGGTCGAGATATTGCATGGAGTACAAAAGTACCATCAATTCGTAGATTTCCAGTCCGCAACATACAACGATTTTCAGCAGGTATTCCTAGTACAGTTTGTGTTAGCTCAGCTGTTGACTGTTTCAGGCAGTTTATTACTAATGAATTGCTGGATATAATAGTTCAGTTCACAAATCAACGAGGAAATGAATTGAAAGTGTCTGGAAAATTAGTTGACTGGCGTGATGCAGACAGATGCGAGCTTCTTTCATTTTTAGGCTTGCTGATTCTGTATGGCGTACAGAAGAGCCGGGGGAAACCTATTGACGAATTTTGGGGCTCTGAATATGGCACTCCTCTATTCCGTGCTACTATGTCGAGGAGGCGATATCAGGACATTCTGCGTTCACTTCGTTTTGACGACCGCATCACAAGACTTGAAAGGAAAGAGAGGACTGGAAATAAGGCTGAAGCTGTACAGGAAATATTTGATTTGTTTGCCGTGCAATGTCAATCATCATTTATACCTTCCAGCAACATTACTGTTGATGAACATCTTTGCGTATACAGAGGTCGGTGCAGTTTCAGGGTCTACATTCCTTCAAAGCCGGGAAAGTATGGCATCAAGATATGGTGCGCAGTAGACTGTGAACATGGTTATCTGAAAAAATCTTCAAATGTACACTGGAAGGAGTAGTGATGTGAGAGAAGTGAATCAAGGCAAGAGAGTGGTCTTAGATTTAGTGCGTCATCTGGCTGGCAGTGGTAGGAATATTACCACTGACAATTTTTTCACGAGCTATGACCTTGGCCAAGAATTGTTGAAAATGAAGTTGACACTTGTAGGTACTCTACGTTCTACAAGGAAAGAAGTCCCAAAAGAGTTTTTGCCTTCGAAAACTAGGGAAGAATGCACTACCAGATTTGCATACAATGGTAAAACCCTATTAGTTTCGTATGTTCCAAAAAGAAATAAGGCTGTGCTACTCCTGTCAACACAACATCAATCATTTGAAGTGCCCAAAGAAAACAACTTGAAACGAAAACCAGAAGTGGTGTTGTATTACAACTCCACAAAATCAGGTGTTGATACGCTAGATCAAATGAGCTCTTACTATTCTGTGAAAAAGGGTACAAAACGTTGGCCATTAGCAGTATTTTATGATCTTGTCGATCTAGCTGCACTCAATGCCTACAGACTCTTCTGTGTTGCTGTTGAAAAAACAGAGAGACGTCTTTTTCTAATGAAGTTGGCCCAAGAAATGGCAAAGCCCCAAGTGGAACGTCGTTTGAGTTTACCACAAGCAAGGAACAAGGATATTATTAGCAGTATCAAACGGTGTGGATTTGATTATCTGTTAGACAATGGACATCCAGACGTAATACCCGACAATCAGAAGAGAAAGCGAGGCAGATGCTCCATTTGCCCCCGATCAAAGGACACAAAATACAGTTCAACATGCAAAAAGTGTAACAAATTTGTTTGCAAGGAACATTCTGAAATAGTTACTACTTGCAAAATATGTGCAGATGACTATGGTACGGATTCCGGTTAGAATTATGTTTCCTGTTGAGTTGTTCATCACAGTTTCTGTAAATTTGAAGCCATTGTGAAACATTTATGAGTGACACAAATTATGACTTAGAGTAATATTGTAACTTCTGATATGTAATTACTCTGCCATATGTATTTTAATTCTACTACGTACATACCTGTTAAAAAGCTGTGAAATGTGTCTAAATAATAAATAAAATGTAAACAAACAGTATTAAACGACAGTACGTTGTTCTCTGAATGATTAGTACACACAGTCAATTATATATTGATTGGGGTCATGTATGACCCCAGATGGAGTACTAGGGAAATTTTAGCAGAGTGAGTCCTAGGGTTAACTTGCTGTAACTCGTCTTTATGATTTTTGTAAAGTTACTTTGCTACTGTGTAAATCGTCATTACTACGGAACCGATGGACAGTTAGGAAATTTTACTACTAACAGAGATACAGAAGTGGCTGGCATGTAAGAAAGGTTGATTACCCCGGCCGTTGACATCAGACACCGCGTATGGATGTACTACGATGGTTAGTCAGTCCATTCTGTGCATGCTGTTGTGTAGGAGCTGAAGAACAGATTTTCTGGAAGATAATTAGGGCGCCTTGGTGTTCAGGAACGGCGCACACGGTCGCCAAATTTAACACCAGTAACGTCTTTTCATGAGGCTGTCTAACGAATCTTGCTTATGCCACCAAACCAACAGCCGTAGTTGACTTCAACGAGCTGTTCTCTCTCCGTGGTACATTTGGTTTCAATGCGGGCTGTCCGAAAATTCCCGTTGCAAAGTTCTAGGACTTGTAGAGGGGAGTGAGCAGATGATATTTTAGATTGGTAGCCACGTCCGGAAACGTACCGTTTAGAAACATGTCGGTAACGCGACCACTTTTACAAGTTATTTATTAGGCGTGATCAAGTACATCATTTGTTTTACAGTTCCGCTCATTAATAACCAAAGAAACACGCACAATTTCTTTTGTACTTTTTGGCGGGTTCTCTTCAACATGATGCAAAGCAGCCTCTTCCAATCCGGATGTGCGGCGTCTCCTCGGAGCAGTACAGCCACGCCTGTCGATGGTGAAGGTACATCTTTATTGAAGCCGTTGCGTAATTATGGCGAAAAGCGTAGGCGATGAAGTCACACGTTGTGTATAACGACCTCGATAAAGGCGACGAGCAGCTGTTCCATTACTGTGAGCTTCGGCATTCGTAACGATTAAGGTGGTGTATTCTGCAAAAGTGTACTCAACCATGTTGCCCCAACACTCGCATATACATGAAAGAGGCTCGAACCAGGTAGTGCAGGCGTCAAATAACGTCAGCCGATCCGACGTAAGCACTTCTCACTATAACTACCCTGTTGCATGCTTACCTAGCAAACACGTTTTCAAACGGTTGTAGCACGGAAACGGTACTTTCCGGCACTGGGTTCTCATCCAAAATGTACTCCCCTCTACATGTTTGTAACGGGAATTCCCGAACACCCTGTATAGCAGTTACATGATAATAAAAAATAATGTTCTACTAAAAGGAAAAGATACTCGTTCCTATAACTATCTTGAAAATAACTAAACTACGTTCATAACTCCGCAGAAAAAGATTCTTATGTATATTTATGTTAATATCCTTTCATTCATTCATTCATTCATTATTTTACAAGTTGCTGCTTAAAATAACTTGAAATACCGTGCGTGTGCGAACAAATTAACATCAGCTTGTTGTAGTTTCAGAAATTTAGGACACGATGTGGCACATGTAGCTCTCCGCTTCATTTAGTGAGAAATATTTGGCGGAAGGCTGAGACGTAATTGCAGGCGCCCCCGTGCTAGGCAGAGCTGCGCGATACCACGGCGACCGCGATGACGTCATCTTTCGCTGGTGCGCGTTGCCCGCACCTAAGCCGCTGGCTGCCCAAGTACAGGCAGCCAATCCCCCCCCTAATGAACGGACAGGGCCGCAAGTCCTCCTGCATCTCGCCCTCTCTCGCCCTCCCCCCCCCCCCCCCCCCCCCCCCCAGCCCCACCCTTTCTGAAGCACAGTGCTCCTCCATGAACCTCTGCCAGCACCTGCAGTGTTCCTTCGCAGTGTTTCATCACATTCACCTGTGGGATGAGTACTCAGGTGTGCAGAACAGAATGTTTGTAGCCAACATGCACTGCCTCCTAAGTCAAGGGATTATGGTACGAGGTAAAGTTTTCCCGTAAGTGCACTGCGGATTTTGGAAGTCGATAGGAAAGACCGGTCCAGTGCAAAACTACCACGGTTATTTTGCATGCCGGCGGGTGTGACCGAGCGGTTCTAGGCGCTACTGTTTGGAACCGAGCGACCGCTGCGGTCGCAGGTTCGAATCCTGCCTAGGGCATGGATCTGTGTTACTTAGGTTTAAGTAGTTCTAAGTTCTAGGGGACTGACGATCTCAGCAGTTAAGTCCCATAGTGCTCAGAGCCATTTGAACCATTTATATTGTGCATGCGGTTCATAAGCATGTTAACGATTTCCATTGAATAACTGGAATCCACTTGCCTTAAGGCTTTGGAGATATAAACGCACTGTCATTTCGGTTGTTGGCAAATGTCACAGCTCAGCTGTCGCTCCTCTTTTTTTTATTTTTTATTTTTTTGTAAGAAAAGAAGGGACAGCCATCACTGTTTTTTGGAGTTTGTACACAAGTTTATGGTATGGTTGATTACCTGCTTTAATACATTATGCTGCAGCGGTATTGAAAAACGGATTCCTAGTATGGGAAAATAAAAGTGTTGTGTCTAGGAATCCTACATACTCGGTTCGCTAGACAAACAAACAACTCGTATTAATGAGCGGTATGACAACAAGACAAGTACAAATACTTATATTCGATCTGCGAATTCTTGTAGTCCTTTATACATGATCATCCACAAGTGCAATTACACAGATGTGTCTCAAGCAAAGGGCGACATACACAATAATGGTCTTCTTCAGAATACGGACACAAGTAACGCGCCGGCCGCGGTGGCCCAGAGGTTCTAGGCGCTACAATCTGGAACCGCGCGACCGCTACGGTCGCAGGTTCGAATCCTGCCCCGGGCATGGATGTGTGTGATGTCCTTAGGTTAGTTAGGTTTCAGTACTTCTAAGTTCTAGGGGACTGATGACCTCAGAAGTTAAGTCCCATGGTGCTCAGAGCCATTTGAACAAGTAACGCTTCTGGTCCTAGCGACGGCTACAAACAAAAGTCCGTCAACTGAACAGCAGTGACTGCTAATCTCTTAACTGAGCTACGTTGAGATTGGTAATGAAGAGACTACGATGCGTCGGCTAACGAAGTGGCTAACACTGAAGCTGCTATCGAAGTGGGCTGCCACCAGCAGGGCGCGGCGCTTATGTCGTCTTCATACAGGAGCCGCTGCTGTCGCGTTGTCATCCTGGAAGGAGGCCGGTCAGTGTGCGATTGGGTGACCTCTTCTCAAAGCTTTCTCTTCTCTGTCGTTCCCGATTGGCGTGCCGTAATAAAAACTGTTCTGGAAAGTTCTGCCGTAATAAAAACTGTTCTGAAAAGTTTTGAACTACGTGATGCAGAAAATTAGATTACATTTCGAGATATTTTTAGTGATGAAATTCTTCCGTTCTTATCTTCTGGAATCATGTGTTTAATGTTCGTTCATTCTCACGCCATACGAGCTAGTAGTACAGCTACCTATCATGAATGTTTTAAAATAAGCTGAATCGTTTTGAATCCTGTACAGTGCAAATTAAAAGGGAGACTGTCATGTACACAGGTGTGCAAAACTTAATGGTGAAACTGACTTTCACATTATCTATCACTGCCAAGTAACACACCTCGATGAAACTTCCATCATATATAGAAAAAAAAAAAACTGCTACAATATAATACAGAATACAACTGAAATAAATACGCAATGGGAGGAACAGAAACGACACTTTTATTCATAAACAATATAATTAAATGTTTCCGTGAGACTTTTAAGTCTCTTTTTATTATCTGCGATAATGATCGAAGCTGACGAAATGAATTAAAATTTCTGCTGCGGACGTGGCTCTAACCCGGGTCTTCTTTCTTCGTAGAGAGTGCACTCAGCTTAGCTAGTTCATCCAGCAATGTTGACCATCGTCCTGCAGTGGTGTAATGGTTAGCATTTCTACCTAGCAAGCAAGAAGCCCCGGGTTAGAGCCACGTCCGCAGCAGAAATTTTAATTTATTTCGTCTGCTTCGATCATTATCATAAACAATAATTACACGGAAGTCGGGGCGATTTATGATGGTCTTTTACAAATTAAAACGGCGGAACATCGTTCTTAATAGGATGCGTAATCATCCCGGACGGCAATGCAAGCTGTGCAACGTGCTTTCATGCAAGCAACAAGGATAGCAAGGAAGTGTTATGGTTGGAAGTTCCATTCCTCTACCAGATCGACTGGCAACGACTGGATGGCTGTCGATGCGTCTGTACGTGCTGTAATACTTCTTTTAACGTATCATATACGTGTCGGCTGGGATTCAAGTGGAAGAAACAACAGGCCAGTTCATTCGCCGAATATCCTGCACCTGCGCAATTCGATGTGGTTGCGCACAGAAATCAAGTCAAGGCCGATTGCTTTACTACAGTTAATGTAATCCAACTTATTTTACTGTCGAGGAGAAGTTTACAAATGAATCTCTAGCATTTGCTCGAAAAAGTTGCTTTTTTCCTGGAACAATGCAAACATGAACTGGTGACGTCGTTTCAAAGCCAAAAGAAATATTGCAATCTGAAGTACAGGGTAGAAAAGTATAGTATAATGTTGATCTATAATACAGGTATTATACACCCAGGTCATAGCACGAAACCTTGATTGTCTTAGAAAGTGAGCTCAAGGATGCGTAAGAGTGGGTGGTAACAATATTGAGTATCGCATGTAGTGAAAATAGACAAAATGGTTTTTAAATCAACAAATCCTTGTTCTTGCGGATATGTTTCTCTGACATATTTTGTTGTTTTAATCAGTGCCATCTCCTGTAAGAATATGGAATTCTTTCCTTTAAATATCCTGTACGTATAAAAGAGCTATATACACCCGGTGTTCCGAAACTCCCGTTACAAACTTCCTGGACTTGTACAGGGGAGTGAGCACACATATTTTGAATAGGAACCCACGTCCGGAAAAGTCATCCAACAACGCTACAGAGCGTCAATTTTGTAGGCACCGGAGCCTGTAAGTGTATGTATATTCAGGGCCATTCCATGACGATGTTACAAATATTCAAGGATGATGGAGAGGATAAATGTGTCAATTTCAGATATGGGTCTCTGGTTCGGAAACGAAAAAGTCGGAAGTTACAAGAGAAAATCATTCTGATACGACTATCAGTGGAACACATGTACCTTGACTGTTGTTGCTAAGACTGTAGGGTAGCCAGCTTCACAGGTTGTAGTACGGACCAAAACGAAAAAAAAGTTCTAGTAAAAATGAAATCTATAATGCATACGCAAGGAGCTATGAACACTTGTTCGTCTTCGCTAGTTTGACACACGTCTCCTCTACTGAACATGTGCTCATAGATTTTAGGATATGCGTTCCAGAGCCAGTGTTTGCTGAAATTTTTTTCTTGTTTTGGTCTATACTGACGCCTCTGAAAGGTGGCTGCCCTACAATCTTAGCAACAACAGTACCGGTACATGTATTCCACTGTCAGAAGAATCAGAACGCTTTCTGCTACAGACTCGTAGAGGGACCTTTACATCAAATTTATACATTTATCCGCCTCAATCATCCTAGAAAACTGTAACATCATCACGGAATCATCCTGTATACAAATACGTTTACAGGCGACGGTGCCTGTAACTTTGACATTCTATAGCGTCGCTGGATGATGTTTCCGAACAGGGGTTCCTTATCAGAAATATTATACACCCACTCCCCTCTACAAGTCCTATAACTTTGTAACGGGAATTTCCGAACTCCCTGTATAAGCATGTGAAAAAAATACCTCATTCTTCCCGAATACAAGTTTAGTGTTTTATACACACGGGATTTAGCTTGGTCATTCATAACTATTTCTTTAATTATTTGTTTAACTCTTAGTTTTGTGATGTCTTCAGATAGGCCTCGTAATGTGTTCGGCGACGTGGTAAACGTCTAATGACAGAGTTATCTTCGTCAGTTTACGGACAGTATCAGTGTATAATATGCATGTATTGCAGTAAATTTGTTGATGGAAGCAAGTATTATTGTATCGCGAGACGGCCAGGACTTCTGGGACGCGCTTTTCGGCCTTCCACTTGGAAAATGGCTGCCTGGGCAATTATCTGCGCTGGCGCTATTGTCCGGCAGTTCACTTTTATTGCAGTAATCCTTTGAGACGTGCAATGGCAGAGCCAGACAGAGACAGAGGAAAGTTACTTTATACCTCAGGAAAAAGTAGAGCGTTTCTGAACAGAGTCCCAGGTCCTTATAGTTTCAAACCCATTCTATGTAGTATCGCGTACGATTTCACCTTACAGAGTTAACAGAAACAGGTGCAGATTGGTACGAACATTGTATCCATTGAAGATGACCGTAATGCGACTGTGATTAATTAGCGGTTGATGTCGGTACGACGTACAACAAGTCGCTTTCTGAATGTGCTACGAATTAGTGCACCCCATTTACTCGTTTTCGAGCCACTACAGGGTCAGTGTCAGATTGAGGTTTTACGGAAACATATTTAATAGACCCTGCGCGGCTACACGCTAGGGTCGTAGTGCTGGCGCTTATAACAGAAATTTAGGAATAAGTTAACGGAAACTGTATGAAACCAAAAGATCATTGCGTCTTAAGACACAGTGCATTGAATCTTGGTATCCACCACAAACTCATTTCGATATTGTACGTAGTAGCGAATTTATACAAACACACACACACACACACACACACACACACACACACACACAGACACACACACACAAAACATGCACGCACACTCGCGCGCATTATCTAGATGCACTTGGTTTTATGACAATTCAACTTTAACGGCAACAAACATACTGAATGCAAGTATAAAGCCTATGAGAATGCTCTCTATTACACTTCACACAGAGATATTCAACATGAGATTTATTGAACGACAGCAAGCGCCAAGCGGATATAATGTGAGCAATTGAACATTGCAAGCAGCACAAAAAGTTTCAGAGAAACAAATGAAATTAAATGTATACTACATAATTAAAGAACCAATGAATTACTAGGGTAAGCCACGGACATGCACTGATGAACCAAAACGTTACGACCGCCTATTTAAAAGCGTCTTGATCCACCCCTGGAACGCAGTTCAGCAGTGATTTTGCGTTCCATGGATTCCACAAACACTTGAGAGGTTTTCAGAGCTTTGCGGCACCAGATGCCTATGCACAGGTCACACACTTTCCGTAATTTACGCGGGGTTGGTTAATGGGGGCGGTGTTGGCGTGCGATAGCGCCCAATGGGGTTTCATCGGATTTAGATAAGCCGAATTTGACGGCCAAGAGTTCATGCTGCTTAAATGATCGCGACAAGAATCTGCCCTTGTGGTGCGCAGGGCAGCCGCGCGGTTTAAGGCGCCACGCCACGGTTCGCACGGCTCCCCCCGTCGGAGATTCGAGTCCTCCCTCGGGCATGGGTATAAGTGTTGTCCTTAGCGTAAGTTAGCTTAAGATAGATTAAGTAGTGTGTAGGGACCGATGACGACAGCAGTTTGGTCCCATAGGAACTTACCACAAATTTCCAAACTTTCTGACATTGTGACTCGGACAGTTATCTTTCTCGAAGATGCCATCGTCGTTGGGGATGTCATTAACTGTGAGGAGTTACGGCGTGGTCCCTAATAATGTTCACGTAGGTCATAGGTGTCAGGGTTACTAATAACACAGGACCCTTGGAAGCCAAATTGAATGTCCCCGAAAACATACACTACTGGCCATTAAAAGTGATAACCACGAAGATGACGTGCTACAGACGCGAAATTTAACCGACAGGAAGAAGATGCTGTGACATGCAAATGATTAGCTTTTCAGAGCATTCACACAAGGTTGGCGCCGGTGGTGACACCTACAACGTGCTGACATTAGGAAAGTTTCCAACCGATTTCTCATACACAAACAGCAGTTAACCGGCTTTGTCTGGCGAAACGTTGTTGTGATGCCTCGTGTAAGGAGGAGAAATGCGTACCGTCACGTTTCCGACTTTGATAAAGGTCGGATTGTAGCCTATCGCGATTGCGGTTTACCGTATCGCGACATTGCTGCTCGCATTGGTCGAGATCGAATGACTGTTGGCAGGATATGGAATCGGTGGGTTCAGGAGGGTAATACGGGACGCCGTGCTGGATCCCAACGCTCTCGTATTACTAGCAGTCGAGATGACAGGCATCTTATCCGCATGGCTGTAACGGATCGTGCAACCACGTCGGGATACCTGGGTCAGGTATGCAATCATTTCGCGTTAGCTTCCGTTCGCTGATGTGCCAAAACATTAGACACACTGCATGAAAAATGTTAAGAAACTGAATAAGAAACCATTGTCAGCAGGACTGACTCAGCATATACAGGGTGGTCCATTGATAGTGACTGGGCCAAATATCTCCCGAAATAAGCATCAAACAAACAAACTGCAAAGAACGAAACTTGTCTAAGGTCAAACGGATATCAACTGCGTTTTTTAAATAGGAACACCCATTTTTTAATTACATATTCGTGTAGCACGTGCAGAAATATGAGTGTTGTAGTTGGACCACTTTTTTCGCTTTGTGATAGATGGCCCTGTAATAGTCACAAACGTGTAAGAACGTGGTATCACGTAACATTCCGCCAGTGCGGACGGTTTTTGCTTCGTGATACATCACCCGTGTTAAAATGGACCATTTACCAATTGCGGAAAAGGTCGATATCGTGCTGATTTATGGCTACTGTGATCAAAAGGCCCAACGGTCGTGTGCGATTTATGCCGCTCGGTATCCTGGACGACATCATCCAAGTGTCCGGACCGTTCACCGGATAATTACGTTATTTAAGGAAACAGGAAGTGTGCAGCCACATGTGAAACGTCAATCACGACCTACAACAACTGATGATGCCCGAATAGGCGTTTTAGCTGCTGTCGCGGCTAATCCGCACATCAGTAGCAGACAAACTGAGCGAGAATCGGGAATCTCGAAAACGTCGGTGTTGAGAATGCTACATCAACATCGATTGCACCCGTACCATACTTGTATGCACCAGGAATTGCATGGCGACGACTTTGAATGTCGAGTGCAGTTCTGCCACTGGGCACAAGACAAATTGCGGGACGATGACAGACTTTTTGCACTCACCAACAGCGGTAAAGTAAACCGGCATAATACCCACTATTGGGGAACGGAAAATCCACGATTGCTGCGACAAGTGGAACATCAGCAACCTTGGCGGGATAATGTACGGTGCAGCATTATGGGAGGAAGGATAATTGGCCCCCGTTTTATGGATGGCAATCAAAATGGTGCAATGTATGCTGATTTCCTACGTAATGTTCTACCGATGCTACTACAAGACGTTTCACTGCATGACAGAATGGCGATGTACTTCCAACATGATGGATGTCCGGCACGTAGCTCGCTTGCGGTTGAAGCGGTATTGAATAGCGTATTTCCTGACAGGTGGATTGGTCGTCGAAGCATCGTATCATGGCCCGGACGTTCACCGGATCTGACGTCCCCGGATTTCTTTCTGTGGGGAATGTTGAAGGATATTTGCTATCGTGATCCACCGACAACGCCTGACAACATGCGTCAGCGCATTGTCAATGCATGTGCGAACATTACGAAAGGCGAACTACGCGCTGTTGAGAGGAATGTCGTTACACGTATTGCCAACTGCATTGAGGTTGACGGACATCATTTTGAGCATTTATTGCATTAATGTGGTATTTACAGGTAATCACATTGTAACAGCAAGAGTTCTCAGAAATGATAAGTTCACATAGGTACATGTATCTCATTGGAACAACCGAAATAAAATGTTCAAACGTACTTATGTTCTGTATTTTAATTTAAAAAACCTACCTGTTAGCAACTGTTCGTCTAAAATTGTGAGCCATATGTTTGTGACTATTACAGAACCATCTATCACAAAGCGAAAAAAGTGGTCGAACTAAAATATTGGTATTTCTTTACGTACTACACGAATATGTAATTAAAAATGGGGGTTCCTACTTAAAAAATGCAGTTGATATCCGTTTGACCTATGGCAGCGTCAACTAGCGGGCCAACCATAGCGCCATCTGGTTTCCTCCTTCAAGCTAGAGAAGTTTCGTTCTTTGTAGTTTTTTCATTTGACGCTTATTTCGTGAGATATTTGGCCCGGTCACGATCAATGGACCACCCTGTATAAAAGTAGAAAGAGCCTTCGGAAAAATTTAAAAACGAGGCCTGTAACATTAAGAGTGCAATGGGAATTTCACTGTTAAGCTCAGAGGACAGAGCGTATAGGTGGAAAGTGTTCACTGAAGGCTTCTGTGAGGCTGAGGACTTGTCCGGCGACGTGATAGAAGAAGAAAGTGGAGTCGATATGGAAAACATAGGGGACCCAGCATTGGAGTCAGATATTGAGACCAAATAAAGCAGAAGGGCAGACATCATTTCATCGAAATTTCTAACATAATTTGGATAAGTGCCAACAAAAGGATTATTCAAACTAGTGTGTAGATTCTATGAGGCTGGTGACGTACCATCAGACTTTCGTCAAAATATCATTCACACAATTTCGAAGACAGCAAGGGCTGTTAAGCGCAAGATCTTTAGCACAGCAGCTAAACAGCTCGTGCGTTCAAGTTGTTAATAAGAATAATATAAAGAAGAGCGGAAAAGAAAACTGAAGATTTGTAAGATGATAGTCAGTTTGGCTTTAGGAGAGGTAAAGGCCGCCGGCCGAAGTGGCCGTGCTGTTCTAGGCGCTGCAGTCTGCACCCGCGAGACCGCTACGGTCGCAGGTTCGAATCCTGCCTCGGGCATGGATGTGTGTGATGTCCTTAGGTTAGTTAGGTTTAACTAGTTCTAAGTTCTAGGAGACTAATAACCTCAGAAGTTGAGTCCCATAGTGCTCAGAGCCATTTGAACCATTTTTGAGGTAAAGGCTCCTGAAAGGTAGTTCTGACGTTGCGGTTGATAAAGGAAGACCGAAGAACAATGAAGACACGTTCATAAGATTTCTGGACCTGGAAAAGACTTGTGTTGGCAGAAAGGCCAACACCGTGTTACTAGAGGAGGCCGAAATGCACGCGTTTTAGCTCACACAGGCTGGCGTGAGGAGGGAAGAACTATACTGGCGTGAGGTCTGGAACATGATAAGGAATTAGAATTCAGAAAGCGGACGTAGCTAGTTTGATACTTAACTTTAATCCATTAATGATGAACGTAAGCTCTTGACGGTACATGATTCACAATATTATCTGTTCAGGATACATAGCAACTGAATATGACGCGTTGCTAGGTCGTAGCAAATGACGTAGCTGAAGGCTATGCTAAACTGTCGTCTCGGCAAATGAGAGCGTATGTAGACAGTGAAGCATCGCTAGCAAAGTCGGCTGTACAACTGGGGCGAGTGCTAGGGAGTCTCTCTAGACTAGACCTGCCGTGTGGCGGCGCTCGGTCTGCAATCACTGATAGTGGCACGCGCGGGTCCGACGTATACTAACGGACCGCGGCCGATTTAAAGGCTACCACCTAGCAAGTGTGGTTTCTGGCGGTGACACCACAATTTTCGACAATGTAAAATGTTGCTAGATATTCGACATTCTGAGGAGAATAGGGGTGGGCTATGGGGAAGGACGCATAATATACAATATGTACAAGAACCAAGAGGGAACAATAAGGATAGAACGCCAAGAAATAAGTGAAGAAGAATTATAGGATGTGTTGAATGAATGAACAGTCTAATGAGTACAAAATATGGATTATGGGTAAGTCGAATAAAGACGGAGGTAATGAGGAGTAGCGCAAATGAAAACAACGAGAAACTTAACATCAGGAATGGTATTCACGAAGTAGATGAAATGAAGAAAGTCTGCTACCTAGACAGCAATATAACGCCTGAGGGACGGAACAAGGAGGACATAAAAAACAGGCAAGCACTGAACACAGCACTGTGTGGTACTGAAACAAGGACTGAGGGACAACCGGAACAAAAGTGCATCGAAGCATTCGAGTGAGATGCTACTGACGAATGTTGAAAGTTAGGTGGACTCTTAAGCTAAGCAATGATGTTCTCCGCCGAATCTGCGAGGAAAGAAATATAGAAATATATCAGAATCACTGACAAGAAGTAGGAACACGATGATAGGACAGGTGTTAAGACATCAGTGAAAAATTTTCATGCTACTAGGCGGAGCTTTGGATGGCAAATAAAGTAGAGGAAGACAGAAAAAAATGGCTCTGAGCACTATGGGACTTAACATCTTAGGTCATCAGTCCCATAGAACTTAGAACTACTTAAACCTAACTAACCTAAGGACATCACACACATCCATGCCCGAGGCAGGATTCGAACCTGCGACCGTAGCAGTCCCGCGGTTCCGGACTGCAGCGCCTAGAACCGCACGGCCACCGCGGCCGGCAGAGGAAGACAGATATTGGAATACATCTAGCAAATAATTGAGAACGTAGGTTGCAATTACTACTCTGAGGTAAAAAGATTGGCACTGAAGAAGAATTCATCGCGGGCCAAAATCAAACCAATCAGACGACTGATGACGCAAAAAAATAATAATAATATTTAGTGCACAGTGTCTTGCCGGTAAACGGAAGTGCTATAATTCGTACAATATTTTATCAATTTAAAACATTTTATTGGGGTACACCTGCATGTAGTCTTGAATTGGCGCCGTATGTCTTATGTGAAAGCAGTCATTGTGATGAATCTCCCTCTGTCCGAGGCGAACCAAAATGCGGATATCGCTTTCGGACAAACAGAACCTGAAGTCTGTCGAAAACACTATCTCATAACATTCCTGTCCGCAGTGATGTCGTTCCATACATCATACCGTTTCTGCACGTTCGTCGAAGGTAGGCGGAGAAGTGGAGGACACGCACGTAACCCATTACCTAATAAACGGCGACGGACTGTCATTGCTGATAGTGTACGCAGAGTTACACTGTTCCGCTATTGTGCCAGAGCTGAGGAGGACGCAGATCTGTCCTGCAATGCCATTCGAATGAGGTGTCGATCTTATTGGGGGGTGGTCTAGGTGGTGTGACCTGAACCACCTCGTCGTGTTTCATAGCCTCCCTTGAACCATTCTGAAAACACCCGTTGCACTGCCGAAACACTTCGTCCCACACGAGCAGCAATTTCCCGGATGGATACATCACGTTCTCTCATGCCAATAATGAGCCCTCTTTCAAATTCACAATCTGGCAGTACGGTTCACATATACGTCTGCAAGGGATGCTGCAAGTCTGCTCAAGTTACACTGATCCATTACCTTCGTTTTATGGCGACAACTAGAGCTGCAGGCACGTTTTACTGGTAGGTGGTATTGCGCTGCGATATCGATGCTGATACTGAACCAACGGGCTACATTGTTCAGATATTAATAATTTGTGCAGCTCATACTGATGCCCATGTCCTGTGAATTTAAACGCCCTATTTTTAGTCGTTAACGTGTTCTGCTTTTTTTCTGAACATGAGTGTATTTTATGTAAGTGAACGGTGCTTTTGTAAAACTGGCATGTTCTTAACAAATTGGCACAGACAATTAAATCCAGACTGCTTGAGTGATCTACTGCTGACCAGCGGTGATTATAAACTTCCTTAAAGTAAAAAGTTTGAAAGTTACAGCTGTAAATATATAACGTTCTTTGTGCTTTCCTTATACAAAAAGTCGTCTCGTAGGTTTCAGGGATAGTATTTATTTAATGTTTCCTGTTACTGACTCTGTTTGGAAATAATCATGTTCTGTGACTGTAATGAACATCAAATTATTTTCCATATGCTGCATGAAGTTAACAGTGTCACGTAAGCGCTCTTGGAAATGTTACTTCTGTGCTAAATGAGAGACAGGAGAGAGAGAGAGAGAGAGAGAGAGAGGGGGGGGGGGGGAGGGGTGTCAGGTTCGTGCAGCACGGCAAGGCGAGGCAAGCACAATGCCCCTAATATGAAAAACGTATGTTTTTGGGGGGTGTCCGGATACTCTTGATCATATAGTATATTCGACGAAAATTTATTTTTTATCCATTGATGCGCAATGTTTTTTTTCCTGTGATGATGATTGTAATAACTAAACCGCTTAGAGAATAAACATGCAATTATACAGTTGATGGCACAAATTGCTTCTTTTTCAACATGATTGTCATTTAAAACTTTCATTTTATACTAGAGGAAGATAGGAATTCGTTTCTTTGCGGAAGGAGCTGGGTGTTTTCTATCGCTCTCAGCCCGCTCCTGTACATCACTATTAGGTACAAATTATCTGAATGAATCAGTATAAAACCCCACCTCTTGGTGTAGTTTGTGTGATGATGACGTGATGTAGATTTCAGTAGGGAAACAATTATTTCGAGATACCAGATAAGTCGGTTTAATTGTCTAAAAAGTGTGCTAACTACTGATTGTCTGCTCTGTACAGAATAAAAATTCTCAGAGCCTTTTCCCTGTATTATTGACATTAGTATCCATGGTGGCTATGATGACATCGTGATCGCTAATCCCTGTCTCTAAGTGACATTGTAAATATCGTCAGACCGGTTTAGACACGAGGTCTAAACGGTTTACATGACTTGTAGGTTGTCGCACTAGTTGCTCAAGACAGTTTTCGGATAAAGCGTTCAAAAGTTCTTCGCAGACTATCTGTCCATACCACGTCCAACGAATCCATAGATAACCATACGTAGAATAATAGCTATAAACAGATTGTGACTATTTTCCATTATCAGTTTCATGGTTCTCACAGAGTGTTCTCTGACAGTGACTGGGACCCTCTCAGCAGGATTTATATCTTAATTGCCAAAGTGGAATAACGTGAGCGAATTTTCCAGAATATTGACGACAGAGACCATGGAGAATTGTTACAGGTGGGATACGTAGCTGTTGTGTTCCACGGGGCGATCAGCTGGCAGAGAAATGTTCGCGCCTGTACTACTTCGCTGGTGGACAGCGAGTATACCAGCAGCAGCAGGGCGCCGCCTGGAGCACAGTATCGACTGCTGGAGAACTTGTCCCGCTTTCACAGTGCACAGGGACTGCTTCCGAGGGCGGGCAGGCCAGGGCAGGGTGCACTCCTTGCGTGGGCGGAGGCCCACAGGATTAGCTTAGCGTCCGCCCACGGCAGCCGCCAACAGAGACAAACACGGCTTCCTCTGGGATCCCCTGCGCCTGAGGCAAGGTCTGCGTCGCTTCATACATAAGATAAACACGAAAGGAATCAGTGCAGTTCAAACCATGAACACTAATGTTCTTACATATGTGTGGTATCTGTACTTTCGGACACATTTTGATACTCGCAAATGCACTCATCAAAACCTATAGGGTACCTCCCCTTGACCTACAACCATCAAATTTGGCAAGGCAGTTTTCAAAATAGAAATACAGGAAAAAAGTCCGAAAATTGTGAATTTGTAATTATACGAAAAAAATTATTTTTTATCGGACTGTCTTTCTCTCCGTCCATGCACTGCGTGTTTACCATGGACTGTCTTAAGACAATCTTGACAGTTACATACGTTCTATATTTTTATGGCTCATACATGACGGGTACGTATGGTTGATTCATTGACGTACAATGTTCTTCTCCTTAAAGATGACTGCAACAATCTAATCCACGCAAGAATAAACATAAAATTCTGGAGATGGTGGTACAAATAAGCTTTTCCCAAATCACTCTTCAAAACCTGTCTGTAGCTCGTGGTCTAGTGTCCAGCGTTGCTGCCTCGGACTCAGTGTGTTCCGGGTTCGATTCCCGTCCGAGTCGGGAATTTTCTCCGACCGTGGAGTGGGTGTTTGTGTTGTCTTCATCGTTTCACCATCATTCCGAAAAGTGGCAGGACTGGGCAGTGTAAACATGGGGAATTTGTACGGGGGCTGAAAACCGAGCAGTTGAGCACCCAACAAACAAAATATCGTCATCATCATCAAAACCTATAGCTTACTTGCCGCTGATCTAGAATCATGTAATTTGGGACGAAGCAAGGTTTAACAGTATTCAGGAAGAAAGCGAAAAGTATTAATTTGTAATTGTATGACGCGAAAAATGTTTTTTGTCATTTCTTATCGGACTTCAAAATTAAAGTTAAAACGTTCTCGAAATAGCTGGAAGTCCTGGGGCCGATATCCTGCCAGTATCAATGTCGATAACGCGCAAAAATCCTCGAGATTCTCGATTCTGGGGATGGATCAACTGTCTCTATACATAATTGACTTCGTACAGAAAACTCAGACCACGAGTCCGTCTCCAGAAATGGAGAGAGCAGGACCTTCTACAGCTTAGTCGTTTTGAGCCCAGTCTAACTGACTTTGGAGCCTGGCGATCCCAATTCGGAATAGTAACTTGTACCACGGAACAATGTTTCTGAACCTGCGGCCCTTATTTTGTCACAGTGAAGTATTGCGGTGTGAAGTGCTAACAAATCTACCCGCCAGGGTAGCCGAGAGCGCTAATGCACTGCTTCCTGGACTCGGGTAGGCGCGCTGGCCCCGGATCGAATCCACCTGGTGAATTAACGACGAGGGCCGGTATGCTGGCCAGCCTGGATGTGGTTTTTAGGCGGTTTTCCACATCCCGCTAGGTGAATACCGGGCTGGTCCCCACGTTCCGCCTCAGTTACACGGTTTACGGACATTTGAACACATTCGCACTATTTCATGGCTACACTAGACACAGACAGCTGGGGTACACTACTTACGTCCCAGGGGTTCGGGGTTGCGGCAGGAAGGGCATCGGTCCACCCTCTGTGACTAACACTACCAAATCCGTAATAGCAAGGCTGACCCCACGTTGCTGAGGGACAAGGCCCAATGAAAGAAAGAAAGTACTAACAAATCTGTATACCTCTGATGTAGGCGTTGTACCCAGGCTTCTGGAGGGGACATCAATTTCAAGAAGGTGAAATTTTTTTGCATTCAGAATTCGTATTACACTACGATACCCTTACTTTGTGGAACCGTTAAATTTGTCACACATTTTAAAATCACAACAAATAAAAAATGAGGATTGCATGCCTGAACATAATGCCAGACGCAAGCCAAGTATGCAGGTTGCACTGTTGTCCAACATCCTCAATACGTTGCAAGTGTCAGTCGTGGTGAGAAAAGTGTTCTGTCTAGTTTTGGGTAGATTATTTTGGAGCTCACTGCATATGAACATGCGTAAATTGTTGGTGGTCATATGAGAATCAAAGTAGCCGAAGTGTTCAATGTTTCAGGAGACACTGCATCAAAGATTTATACCTCATATGTGGAAAGCAGAAAAACATCATTCGTGATGTCACAAGGAGTGGGTTAAGTGATAGTGACAGATGGTCACTGAAGAGGATTTTGACGAAAAATAAGAGGAAGACAGCTATGGAAGGCACTGCCGAACCGAACGTCTCACTCGCGAACTCTGCCAGCGCCAAAACAACATGAGGGGAGCTCCATAACCAGGGAGTGATTGGGTGGTTTATTTGTGGAGGGGGACAGAACAGCGAGGTTATTGGCCCCATCGGATTAGGAGAGGATGGGGAAGGAAGTCGGACGTGGCCTTTCAAAGGAACAAGCGGTTTAGGGAAATCATGGAAAACCTGAATCAGGATGGCTGGGGGAATGCGAGACTAGTGTGCAAACAGCTGCGCCAGTTTGCTGGGTACAGCTGAAATTCCAGAAACACTAATCACAGATGCAAATGCCTGTGACAGAAAAATGTTGTGGCATAACTCTAAAACATCGACTGTGGAACAACAGAGAAATGTCATTTGGTTGGATGAGTTTTTCACACTGTTTCTGTTGGAAATGTTTAACTGACCGTTGCTATTAATTCAGCCCAGATTGCTTTGGCAGGGCGGCACTAGAGTGGAAATATGGGGTCATAACGTGAAATAAAGAATTACATTTATTAAGAGTATTTAACAGTACAATATTTAGCTTTGGTGCTTCATGATTCATGGCACTGGAAGTCCTACACCTAATACAATGAAATTTAAATAACCTTGCCGTCCATTGGCAATCTATGATATAGTCACTATAGCTGATAGTTACGATGCAGTCACACTTATTATCTTGTTACAGTATTCAGTGAATAGCGACTGCTAAGTCGGAAGATAGTCTTCAGAGGACTACACTAAGCTGGTTGCATTCACTGAACTAATCTGTGGAACAGCTGATCTGTAACTGTGTGAGAGTCCACAGAGCGTCGTGCTTTGTGCCTGTCGGCGGAAGAATTTCCAACTCCGCCAATACAAGACTGAAGCAATGTTGTCCACAGTTGACACAGCTCCCCTTTGTGTCTGTCAACACTGTCGGTGGAAGGGTACGATGCACAGATGGACGTGGCGCAGAAGCAGTAAGTGGATCGAATTTGTGAGCGCCATCTGGAAGCTGTTGCATGGGAGTGAGAGGCACTACACTAGCGGTTATTCCTATGTGATGGCGGCCTCTCACGGTATTTGTTGCGTATCCTTAAGGCTAGTACAGAACAGTTTCCAACTTCTGGCTGAGTTTACGTTCCAATAATGAAGCATCGGAGCAGTTTGGAGATGATTTAGGTAGTCATACCTTGGTATTCTATGGGCTCCATGATTACTCCTCAAGGTCGCATTACTGCCTTGAATTATGTGATCGTTTTGACAAATCAGGTAAATTCCACGGAACAATGTCGGTCTCCTAATAGCGGTGATGTATTTCAAGACGACACACAGCTGGCATAGTCTACGCCTAGTTTTGTGAGCACGAGGATGAATTATCACATGTCCCCTGACCACCGCTATCACCACGTGATTGTGCCTGTGTGATCTACTTTGAAGAGAAGGATGCGTGATTGCTATTTACCTCCATCATCGATACCAGAAACTACCACTACTTTCGCAGGAGGGATGTTGTAAGATTCCTTTGAAAACAGTACAGGATGTGTATTTGTCCATTCCAAGATGACTGGAAGCTGTTTTGATGGTTCAAATGGCTCGGAGCACTATGGGACTTAACATCTATGGTCATCAGTCCCCTAGAACTTAGAACTACTTAAACCTAACTAACCTAAGTACAGCACACAACACCCAGCGATCACGAGGCAGAGAAAATCCCTGACCCCGCCGGGAATCGAACCCGAGAACCCGGGCGTGGGAAGCGAGAATGCTACCGCACGACCACGAGATGCGGGCGAAGCTGTTTTGAATGCCAACGGTTTTTCTGCATCGTATTAGGCATGTTAATGCGTTCTTGGTGTTTTCATATTTTTTTCCCATTTCATATTATACGCATCTTACTTATTTGCAACGCAACGCAAACTAATTTAGTAGTTAGTTTTGAAACACCCGTATAAGAAAGTAACTTAAGTAGAGCATCACTCACAAAAAAAGCATTAGCACACGGTGAAATGAAATAAATTCTGGATGCAATTGGGCACTGAAAAGATGTGAAAATTTGTGCCACACAAGGACTCGAACCTGGTTTTCCCGCTTTACGTGAGCGCTCGCCTTAACTGCGTAGGCTGTCCGAGCACGCTTTCCGTGCGACCCAAATTCCCAACTTGTAGCACAGTTTTACATACTCGATAGCCGAAGTGGTTAAAGCAAACACACGACACGCTTAAAGCGGTTAATCCGGGTTCGAGTCTCGATCTGGCACACTGTTCCACTTGTCGCCATTGAATTCGTTTGAATGCCCAACTGCGGCCGATATAAGAATTTATTTCTTTTCATCACACACTGCCCAAAAGAACTAGGAAAACATGACTGTAGGCGTCTGGCATACTCCATTGAGCAATAATTTAGGACTAGGTACTAGACCTTTATTTTTCACAAATAAGACATCATTACATCCTCGTTCATTTACGTAAAAAGAACTGAGATGACCGAAAGGAGTGAAAAAAAAGAGATAAGTGGAAGACTCATTCTCGGTGCTTTTCATTGGAGTTTGAGAGCTTCAATAACTTGTATGCCCTCAGTGAGTGTTTATCACCGCCTGACACCTATGTGGCATGCTTCGTATAAGTCTACAAAAGTTGCCCTGTGGATACGTTCCCATTCTTCAATGAGAAACTGCGGTGGAACAGGACGACCGCGAAGATGTCTATGAAGCATGTCCCACAAGAGCTCGATGGGGCTTAGATCGGGGCTGACCACTGGCTAGGCTTCTCAAGACATCCCTGTGATGCCGGCGACAAGGGCCCTGGCATTACCGTGCATGAGAAGGAATTCGGAGCCACCATCATCTGCAGCAGCCGCCACATGTACCATCAGGACCTGTTCGATGTACTGGCCTGGGAGGTTAGGGCAACGTCAAGATCTGTAATGCTGTCAACATTGATGTCTCTCTATACGACCACAGAATGTTGGCCGAATCTGTCGATTTCCTGGACAACGTTGGGCGGGCATCTCCATACACGAACGCGGCCATAAACTTGCGTCAGAGGAAATTTGAACTCGTCTGTGAGTAACACGTTTCGCCACTGACAAAGTTGCCAGTTGACAAGGGAACGGCGGAACTGAAGGAGAGCTGCGAGATGTTGTGTCAAGCGAGTTGCCCGAAGAGGACGTCGGGGTTGTAAGGTCCATTCTCGTCATCTGTACTTTAAGGTCTGATTTGCCCCAGAGGGTCCAGTGGCTCTTCTGAGATCGTTTTGCAGCGCTCTGGCTGTAGTCTTACGACGCCACAATGCAGGCACGGCCAAATATCGGTCTTCACATGGGGTTACAATGCGTCGGCGACCTTGTCCAATTCGCCTTGTGTCTGACCTCTCCCGGTAACATGTCCAAAACCTACAGAAGATGGAGGGAGAGTCATTGGCATCTGCAGCAACACGATGAAATGTCCATTCTTCTTGGATCAAATCGATTGCACTGTTGAATACAACTTCAACAACTGGCAACCGCCATTAGTGTGTACTTGTCTAGAGAGCACTGAGCCAACGGTGCTCACTGTCATCTGCGGGGCACCTGGTACCCTAATGCACGACACAGCTGACTGCGAACGGCTTCAGTTGTTGGAGATATTGGAAGCGAAGATCTCAGCCTGTGCAATAAAACCACAGGCAGTGCCTTAGTCGAAATATATTTATTATACCGTACGTCGATACACACGTTCCCCTAATTCTTTTGAGCTGTGTATATACGATTGGTTGTGGGATCAAGAAAGGCACCTGTGATACCTCTAATCATATTTACAGTCAGACAGACGGACAACAAGGGTTCCATTTTTACCGACTGAGATGCGGAACCCACTATCAGATTAATGGTGGTCGCATGTGGACGACCGGCTGCGTTCTCTGCGTCCCTGACCTACACAGAAGAGCGCCGAGCTGCGTACGACACAGGCGCAACATAGTTAAAATTAGACTCCAAGATCGGACGCATTCGACAAGAACTACCTTTCTGTTATACCGGAGCCAAGGTAGTCCCTGAGGGCCAGCAACCCATATAACACCGCAGAGGACGAGGTTGCCTATGCCTTAGGCGTATCCAAAAACACCATGGTAAAAACCGGCTATTTACATACAAGATAATGGAAACAGACATTCCGAGCACTACTTCCTGCTGGGGGACATCGAAAGCACACTAGCACGGGCAAAAAGGGCATTCCTGGCCCAGAGAATCTACTAGTATCACACATAGGCCAATTTGAGGAAGAAAATTCTGAGAGCGTATGTTTGGAGCACAGCACTGTATGGTTGTGAGATATGGACCACGGGAAAACCTGAACAGAAGGGAATCAATGCATTTGAGATGTACTGCTACAAACGAATGTTGAAAATTAGGTGGTCTGATAAGGTATGGAATGAGGAGTTTGTCCACAGAATCGATGAGGAAAGAAACATACGGAAAACACTGACAAAAAAATGTTCAAATGCGTGTGAAATCTTATGGGACTTAACTGCTAAGGTCATCAGTCCCTAAGCTTACACACTACTTAACCTAAATTATCCTAACGACGAACACACACACCCATGCACAACGGAGGACTCGAACCTACGCCGGTATCAGCCGCACACGCATAGTCCATGACTGCAGCGCCTCAGACCGCTCGGCTAACCCCACGCGGCAAAAACACTGACAACAGGAAAGGATAGGATGATAGGGCATCTGTTGAGACATCAGGGAATAACTTCCACGGTACTAGAGGGAGCTGTAGAGGGAAAAAACTGTAGCGGAAGACAGAGACTGGAATACATCCAGCAAATAATTGAGGACGTAGGTTACAGGTGCTACTCTGAGATGAAGAGGTTTGTACAGGAGAGGAATTAATGGAGGGCCGCATCAAACCAGTTAGAAGACTGATGAATAAACAAAAAGGAGTGTTGCTTTTGAGGTCTGACGGTCAGTTGGACTTTGTTTCTGGCACAGTTGCATGAGTGCACAATAACTTGTGTTTATCACCGGAAAATAGTAATATATGTTGACTGGACAATAAATCTGATTTGTGAAAGATTAAATCACTTGTAGTTGCGTTAGCGATTTAGAAACATGCACATATTTTTCAGCCTAGCAGTTTTTTGAATTCTGACCACTTGTCCATTCTACAATTGTAATTTTAAATTAAAATGACACACGTTAGGTAAAGAATCTGTCCCTAGATGAACAAAACAGAGTTCCATACAATTTTTTATCGCCCATTGACGTCGGAATGCCCACTAAATTCGCCTGATATGAATGCTATGGAACACATCTAGGAAGCTGTCAAGCGCCAGATCCGCACCCGCAAACCACGGCGCGTTATTTACGAGAGTTACGTGACTTGTGCGTAGACGTCTGTGGCCATATACCTCCGGAAAACTACCAAGGCCTTTAAGTCACGCCAGGCAGAAGCGCCGTTGGATTGCTTTCCGTAAGCGGCCCAGCCCGCTATTCATCTGTTGATAACAACGTTTTGAATTATCAGTGTAGCTTACACTTTTGTTTCCAAATTCCCATACTCTGAAAAATTCGACCAGACAGATTACGTGTATTCGAAGCTTCAAATAATACAGGGGTCATACTGAAAGTCGTGAGCAACCCATTGTTAAAATTCAAACTCTATCACGGGAATTAGATTAGGAAATGAGACACTTAAAGTAGTAAAGGAGTTTTGCTATTTGGGGAGCAAAATAACTGATTATGGTCGAAGTAGAGAGGATATAAAATGTGGACTGGCAATGGCAAGGAAAGTGTTTCTGAAGAAGAGAAATTTGTTAACATCGAGTATAGATTTAAATGTCAGGAAGTCGTTTCTGAAAGTATTTGTATGGAGTGCGTATGGAAGTGAAACGTGGATTTAAATAGATTAGACAAGAAGAGAATAGAAGCTTTCGAAATGTGGTGCTACAGAAGACTGCTGAAGATTAGATGGGTAGATCACATAACTAATGAGGAGGTATTGAATAGAATTGTGGAGAAGGGGAGCTTCTGGCACAACTTGACTAGAAGAAGGGATCGGGGTAGGACATGTTCTCAGACATCGAGGGATCACCAATTTAGTATTGGAGGGCAGCGTGGAGGGTAAAAATCGTAGAGGGACACCAAGAGATGAATACACTAAGCAGATTCAGAAGGATGTAGGCTGCAGTAGGTACTGGGAGATGAAGAAGCTTGCACAGGATAGAGTAGCATGGAGAGCTGCATCAAGTCAGTCTCAGGACTGAAGACCACAACAACAACAACAACACTGTAATGAAAACGAAAGTAGGGTCGTAATCTACAGACTTTTCACCGCAATTTGCCATATTGTGATGTCATTATCGTCTGTAAGACCACAGGTAATATTTCCAAAACGGTGAATATCGTTGTTTCGTTTAGATTACGTATTGTCTTTGAATTACTTGTGAAAAGAGGGAGAATCTACTGCTGAAATTCACCTCAGACTTCAAAGTGCCTATCTAGATGTCTGTGTGGGCGCTAGGAGTGTGAGGAGATGGATAAAACATTTCAAACACGGGGAAACGAGTATCCAAGCTGAGCGTTATACCGGTGGTCCGTGAACTGCCTCCACGGAACAAAACAAAGAAAGATGTGGTGAGCTCTTCAGAGAAGGCAGGAGTGTCACAGTGAATGAAAGCGCTGCTAAGCTTCCAGTAGGACACAGTGCGGTTTCTGCCTGTAGGTTCCCTTGTTTATTGACCGAAGACTACAGATTTCAGAGAAGAACCATCAGCCAAAAAATTTCTTCAGCGATTTCAAAATGAAGGTAATGTTCCTTTGACGACTATTGTCGCAGGCGATGAAAGCTGAAACGAACAGCTGAGAGATCAGCATTACGAGATGGTGGAGAATATTCAGAAAGCAGTGCGTCAGTTTCTTTGTGCATCTGGAACGAGTTCTATCGTAAGGGTATTTTCAAACGCAGGACTATGGGAAAAATTTGTGCAAAGAAATGGAGACTATGTTAAAAAGTGAGAGGGAAGTCTGTACATTACGATGATAGTTTCTCTAAAAAATAAATATTAACAAATTTAAACATCGTTATTCACTGCTTTTAGGACGACCCTCGTAATCACAGTGCCCGTGGCGCACGCAAAGTCTCCGAATGTTCTTTTCCTTGCGCCAGTTGAGGTCCTCTGAGTTAAATGACAGCAGTGGTACGGTTTCGGCAATATTGCAGCAGTTCTGGACAGGGTGAAAGATTCGCTAAGCCATCGCCCCCAAGGGGCCCGGTCTCCTGTTGCATTTATAATGTACCCTTCCGCAGGCTCAACAGCGCCGCGAGTCGAGGAAAATCCCTCCTTTCACTGAGATTTCCGTCGCGCCGTTCCCTCGCTGAAAGAAGTCTCGCTGCTTACACCCGAGCTCGCCTTTCCGTAGACTTACAGAAACGTACTCCCAGCTGAGCTACAGAAATCTTCACCTATGTGATGAAAGAAGGAATTAGAAAAATTTGCGAAGGCCAGATTTCATGTCAATGTAAAGTCGCTTCACCAGATTAAAAATCTCAACAGCTAGAACGAATGAAACGTTAAATTTAATTTCTTTAAGTCCAGTCACCGTCGACATTGTTATTTAGTTATTTAGTCCACTTACATCTACATCTACATCTACATCTATACTCCGCGAGCCACCGTACGGTGTGTGGCGGAGGGTACTTATTGTACCACTATCTGATCCCCCCTTCCCTGTTCCATTCACGAATTGTGCGTGGGAAGAACGACTGCTTGTAAGTCTCCGTATTTGCTCTAATTTCTCGGATCTTTTCGTTGTGATCATTACGCGAGATATATGTGGGCGGTAGTAATATGTTGCCCATCTCTTCCCGGAATGTGCTCTCTCGTAATTTCGATAATAAACCTCTCCGTATTGCGTAACGCCTTTCTTGAAGTGTCCGCCACTGGAGCTTGTTCAGCATCTCCGTAACGCTCTCGCGCTGACTAAATGTCCCCATGACGAATCGCGCTGCTTTTCGCTGGATCATGTCTATCTCTTCTATTAATCCAACCTGGTAAGGGTCCCATACTGATGAGCAATACTCAAGAATCGGACGAACAAGCGTTTTGTAAGCTACTTCTTTCGTCGATGAGTCACATTTTCTTAGAATTCTTCCTATGAATCTCAACCTGGCGCCTGCTTTTCCCACTATTTGTTTTATGTGATCATTCCACTTCAGATCGCTCCGGATAGTAACTCCTAAGTATTTTACGGTCGTTACCGCTTCCAATGATTTACCACCTATGGCATAATCGTACTGGAATGGATTTCTGCCCCTATGTATGCGCATTATATTACATTTATCTACGTTTAGGGAAAGCTGCCAGCTGTCGCACCATGCATTAATCCTCTGCAGGTCCTCCTGGAGTACGTACGAGTCTTCTGATGTTGCTACTTTCTTGTAGACAACCGTGTCATCTGCAAATAGCCTCACGGAGCTACCGATGTTGTCAACTAAGTCATTTATGTATATTGTAAACAATAAAGGTCCTATCACGCTTCCCTGCGGTACTCCCGAAATTACCTCTACATCTGCAGATTTTGAACCGTTAAGAATGACATGTTGTGTTCTTTCTTCTAGGAAATCCTGAATCCAATCACAAACCTGGTCCGATATTCCGTAAACTCGTATTTTTTTCACTAAACGTAAGTGCGGAACCGTATCAAATGCCTTCCTGAAGTCCAGGAATACGGCATCAATCTGCTCGCCAGTGTCTACGGCACTGTGAATTTCTTGGGCAAATAGGGCGAGCTGAGTTTCACATGATCTCTGTTTGCGGAATCCATGTTGGTTATGATGAAGGAGATTTGTATTATCTAAGAACGTCATAATACGAGAACACAAAACATGTTCCATTATTCTACAACAGATTGACGTAAGCGAAATAGGCCTATAATTATTCGCATCTGATGGAGCAACGGATCGTAATGAGCACGCGGGTTCGCGAACGACCCCATTCGGAAACTGAGAACTTTCAGAAAGATTTCATTTCACTATGGAAGAAAAAGCTCTTTGCAACAGGTTGCATACAAGAGATGCCCCGCTTAAGGCGACCAGCTACACGGCTGGAAACGTGTGTCGATCTGCAGAGTGTGTCAAACGTTAGCCAAAAAAGTGCATTCATAAGCGACTATATGAACTTGGACTTCCTTACTCGACACCACAAAAACACATGAAGTATGGTATGAAGTTAACAGCATTTGAATTTTCGTTTGTAAGCTGACTGAATGATAAAGACATGCAAACACGTCATCGGGCTTGCAGGCAAATACTCTTCCTTCAAGGGGAAAAGTATTTTTCTCGGGCAAATGTGCAACATATCACAGTGAAAATGCGAGAAACATTTCTTCCTGCAGAAAAGAAATCCCACATTTTATGAAGAACTGGAACAGACTCTACCATACGTCATGATCTGGGCTACAATGTCTACAGCGCACTTGATAGGTCCATATTTCTTTAACCATGCTATGAACCACATCGCCTATCTCGATACGTGATTGATAGATTCCACATCTGCAAGACCGGGGACTGCTCGCTTGTGTGTGGTTCCAACAGGATGGAGTACCAGCCGTTGCCGTTAGAGAATATCTTAATGATAAAAGGATTGGAAGTTGTTCTCTACATTTGCCTTCATCTTTAGAGTGGCAAACACGAAGTCATCTTGTAATCTTGCATCTTATCATCTTGCAACAATGCATTATAGATAACATTAAACAGAAGGTTGCTGCAACACGTTATGAAGCAGTAGACGAACTTGAGGACGCTGTTCGACAATTTACTGCCATCAAGTTGAGGAGAATCTCACATCGTACATGGAGGAGAATCATACATTGTTATGAAAACGATGATGCACATTCAGACAGATTCAGATACACAACACATTCAGACACAATATAAGCAAAATTCAGTAGGAAAATTATTTTAAATTACACTATAAGGACGCAACGAAAGGTGGAAATACCTATAGAAACTAGTCACCAAAGCACAGAAAATGATAACCAAATAGACTCCTCTTTCGAGGAAACAACTACAGAAACAAGACTTAAAAACTGGGAGAGGGGGGGGGGGGCATGTTCAGTGTATAATGTCAGCATTTTCATACTTTGTTGAACAGTATTATGAAGGAAGGTAGGATACGAAGAGAATGGAAACAAAATGTTATAATTCTAGAGTATAAAAAAGGGAGATAAGCAAATATTAGATACTTACTGGAGACCACCTTCAAGCTGTTAATTTCAGTAATTAGAGACAGAATGCCGATTTAACAAATGTATAAGAAACTATTAGCTTCGACTGCGGTAATGAAACCAACCTTTACCTAGATTTCAGCCCGAGTAATTGAGACTTCTTCAGAAGATAAACCTGATTCTATAATATGACTACGAGGGCATGGTATAGAAATAAAACTAAAACAGCTTGAATAGGCGTAGTCACATTTTAAAAATGCGGTACATAGGTACTAAGTCACCACCAAGACTTAACTTAAGCTCCGGCGAACGCCTCGTCTCCATGGACGCAGTGCAGTGGGCCTCGGGAGCTCATGTGGGCTTACGTTTTTCATATTAGATGCATTTTGCTGCCATCTTCCACCAGGTACTCCATATCAGCAATCTCAGTAGTAGTAATTAGGCAATTCAAGAACTTCGAACGTGGTCAAGTGTTTGGGTGTCACTTGTGTCATACGTCTGTACGCGAGATTTCCACCCTTCTAAACATCCATAGGTCCACTGTTTCCGATGTGATAGTGAAGTGGGAACGTGAAGGGATACGTACAGTACAAAAGTGTACAGCCCCACCTCGTCTGTTGACTGACAGAGACTGCTGACGCGTCGTAATGTGTAATAGGCAGACATCTGTCCTGACAATCACACAGGAATTCCAAACTGCATCAGGATCCACTGCAAGTATTATGACAGTTAGGCGGTATGTGAGAAAATTTGGATTTCATGCTCGAGCGGCTGCTCATAAGCCACACATCACGCCGTAAAAGCTATACGACGCCTAGTTTGATGTAAGGAGCGTAAACACTGGACGATTAAACAGTGGGAAAATGTCGTGTGAAGTGACGAATCACGGTATACAATGTGGTGATCAGATGACAGTGTGTAGGTTTAGCGAGTCCCCGGTGAACGTCATCTGCGAGCGTGTGTAGTGCCAACAGTAAAATTCGGAGGCGGTGGTGTTATGGTGTGGTCGTGTTTTTCATGGAGGGTGTTTTGACCTCTTGTTGTTTTGCGTGGCATTATCGCAGCAGAGGACTACATTGATGTTTTAAGCACCTTCTTGCTTCCCACAGTGGAAGAGCAATTCGTGAATGGCGACTGCATCTTTCAACTCGATCGAGCAACTGTTGATAATGCACGGCCTGTGGCGGAGTGGTTACAAGACAAAACCATCCATGTAATGGACTGGCCTGCACACAGGGCTGACCTGAATCCTATAGAAGAGTCAGGTGAACATCTCATGACTTTATTGCGATTGTACAGCACTGATTGCCAACTATTAACATAAAAATGACCGCTTTGCTCAGACGAAATTTTATGTCGTTTATATCATGTTTTGGAACGCCGACTTCGAGCCAGGCCTAAGCGACCGACATCGATGCCTCTCGTCAGTGCAGCACTCCGTGAAGAGTGGGCTGCAGTTCTCCAAGAAACCTTCCAGCACTTGATTGAACGTACTCCTGTAAGAGTGGAAGCTGTCCTCAAGGCTAAGGGTGGGCCAACACCATACTGAATTCCAGCATTACCGATGGAGGGCGCCACGAACTTGTAAGTAGTTTTCAGCCAGGTGTCCGGATACTTTTGATCACATACTGTGAGAATTAAAACATACGAAGGATTCACAGACGAAATTGTTCTAGATAAAGGAATTTGAGGAGAAGAAGGCTCATTAAGCCCATTACTGTTCAACTTAATAATGGCATACATTGTTGATGACGTAGGGAAGAAACCGGTCTATAAAATGGGAAATAAAGTGTTAAATATTATATGTTATGCTGATGATGCTCTACTGATAGCAAATAATGAGGATAATTTACAAAGTTTACATCAATAGTTTAATAAAAACGCTAAGCAATATAATTTGGAAATCTCATCTAAATAAAAGTAAAGACTATGGTAATATCAAAGCATCTCTATGATGTAAACCAGAAGTATATGGTGTGACAATTGAAGAAGTGATGAGTTTTAATTATATAGGGACTGTTATCACTTGCTATAAGGACATTAAGTGAGTAAGAACTGAAAAACTAAGGGTACCCATATGCCTGTAAAATACTGCATGGAGAAGTAAATTTATGACAATTGGGGGAATATGTAAATTATATAAAAGAATGGTACATCCTGTTTTGACATATGCAGCAGAAACTAGAGCAGAAACTAGAGCAGAATCTAAGAAGATAAAAGCTAACGGCAGTGAAATGGAGATACTAATTCAGATCCAAGTAGTTACCACGTAGGAGAAAAGAACAAATCTGTCGATAAGGTAATAGTGTGGAGTACAGAATATAAATAAAAGGTTGAAGACAAGGAAAGGAAATTGAAAGGATTATGTAGAAAAGATTTATCCCAGAAGGCCATCTAAAATTTGAACGGCTGCAAGGGAAACAACTACCCACATGGCCACCCAAGAGTTGGGACAGAGAGATGGGACAGCAGTTGGCCCAGTACATCCACGGAATGAGGTAGACAAAAAAAGTCAGCGGAAGAAAGTCAGACACTCTGGTATAAATAATAAAGAAACACTACCTCAAATTGTCCTCTGCAATGTTCCCACATTGATACAATGCGACCATTTATGAATATATGGACACGTGATAAGAGGTAACGGGTGTTTGTGATCACTCTGTAAGTAATTAGTGAAGGGAAAATTAGACAATGTTGTCGGAATTTTAAGCGTTTCTCTACAAATGTACATGACGAAGAGTGGAGTAACAGGTCACGTATTCGGACCGATGTAGCCGTGCAACCAAAAACTGAGGCCTGATTTGAGACTCCAGTTTATTGTTCTCACATAGCTAATGTCATGAAAGAATTCGAATATTGCAAACTGTATTGAAGATGTCACTGAAAATGCTTACCAACCAACACAAAGAGCAAAGAATCGAATGCGGTGATGGCAAAATGGAGTTGATTTTCGCCTGGATGACAGCGTAACTGGACATAAATAACGATCTAGTGTAACGAGAAAAAAAATGTGATTCATCCGACGGGAGACACGTTTCCATCGACTCACTGTCAAGTCTGGAGAATCCCGTACTCACTACAATCATAACTGACACTTCGTTGGATCAATGAGTGACGAGCCCAACATTAAGCAATGTGTGCAAAACGCTGGGGTCCGAAACACTTAACCTTGCACCAGTATCGTATTCTGTCGTCAGACATGCCACAGAACGCTGTCTGGTTTGCAGAGCGGGCAAGCATCCGACCTCCACGTTCTGTGTTGAGACGTGGACAATCCATACCTTGCTGCCCACGCACTGTTTCACTTTCAATATACGTCTAAAACAATAGCATACAAACATCTGGCCAGCTCGTTCCGAGTGTGAGGTGTCGGTTGATCATTTAGCATATCCCTGAGATGCTAGGAGATCAGAACCCGGTGACTAATACATTGAACCGATCTCTCCCCATAAGATCATGTGGAAGGAGAACACGAAATCGCACAACAGATAACTAATTGACTATTTGAATTAAACAGCGGTGGCCCACTGAACATGAAATATGGGTACCACAACTTGCGTAAAAATATTGATAATGGTTTGCATCAACATACTAAATGAAACTAAAGGTCTCTATACAATCCGATTTACTGCTAGATGCATTTACATGATTCTAATAAATGAGTGAACAATGCAGATAGCTATAAAAGGGCATGAAGGTGCAAAGATTTGCCAGAGGGAGTTGGATTTGAGACACGGTGGTACAAAACCTGAGTCCACGAGCATCGCCGTGATTGCTGAATCAGCTGATAATCTAAAGAACAGACCAAGAAAAGTATGAGCGTGTACAAGTTCTCTCGAACACATCTCTGTTTTCTCTCTGAAGTCCATACTCTTTCGTGCCCTAAGACGAAGTGTCCCATTCTCCTACACAAAATCCAGCTGGTTCTTTAAGCTCCAGAATCTTCGTAGCCAATCACAGCGTACGTTCTGAGTTCTGGTCTGTGAAAAGTTTCTAACAATTGAAACGATTTCCCTGTTCCTAACGAAACTGCCATGGTTAACTATTCCTAATCAATTCTCTCTTACAGAAGAGCAGAAGACATGAGTTATCTCCCACTACATGTGTGTTTTCATGTTTCCTCCAACAAAAACAGCTGCATATATGCACTCACTTGTTCACATCTCCACTACCTAAACAATTACTATGAACCAATAGTGAGTTTCCTTACAAAATTTAAACATCTACACCTGTGGCCTCATTTGGTCCCCAAATAGCCATCCTCATAACTTAGATCTTACCTTTTCTAAAGGGCATTCTTTACGCTACGCACTTTCTGAAAGTTTACAACGTCGTGGGTACTCACTTGGTGGGTAGTCGTTGTTGTCCTTCTGGCCCCTCACCGACCGTCTAGTGTTTTTGGGTCTGTGGAAAAAACTGCGCTCTGTCCCCAGCCCCTACCTGCCTGCTTCCCAGCTTTCAGCAAAAAACACTGTTAATGCTCGCTTGCTCTGCTCTTCCACAGCGCTCTAGCCCGTTATCATAGCAGGCTGGCCATTTCAAATTGCAGAAAAACGTTACCATAACCCTTCACTGTACGTTTAAGAAGAGATTACTGCTTGTATCTCCAGTCATTGGTATTAGATTTAGCTGCGATAAAAGTTTGAATGGACTGGGCATCTTCCGCTGAATAATGATTTATTAATAAAGGCCGTAGAGAAATTTTGGAAAAACTTTCTCATAACACCAGGTGTTGGTCTACATCAATCTGCACTTTCGCAAAGCCGCTGATGAAGGAGGATTTCTGCATTTGTTGCCCATATCGCTGTTAGAGTTATTCTCTATTCGCCTCGGCTCTGCACTCTTACCATCATTGCTACATCATGGGCCTGAAACACCATCAGGTGTATTTAAATTCATATTAATAGTTTGATATTTGTATTACGTTTCTGAGGCTGTGCTTTCATAGAATCTAAATGCCACGTGAAGGACTCGGACCACCAAAATCGTGCATCATTTGTACGCAGGAGATCCTCATTTTCGGTATGAGCACTGCACCTAATGCACCTTTATGACAAAACTGCCTGGAGAGCCGCTGCACAGTGTCAGATCCCTTGGATTTACAGTTAATGTGCCATCAACTGCGCAGTCCGAGCATCCTTCGAGGACCACATTAAATTTTCAACATGTTACTAGTTTCTCTTCTTAGATCTGACTATCACCCCTAAAGGTTATAAAGACGCAATAAATGTGAGGCATTGACACAAAATTTCTTTTTCAATTTATTATATAACTTACTTTTTTTTACATTTTTCATTTTCAATTCATGAGAACAAGGAGGGATGTTGTTGATCTTCGTTCTTTACATCCAAATATACCAGCAGGCTGGAAGTACTGTAGAGGGAATTCCAATTGGTAATGCTTGAGGGGGAGGGGGGGGGGGGACTTCCAGCTCCGACATTTGCCTAGTGACCAAGGGAAACCTCCTGAAAACCTTGTTTGTGTTGGGAGACTAAACAATTCTCTAGTGCGTCCGCATGAAACCTCGAAGCAAATGCAATTTCAATGGAAAGCTATGGGACATAGATACTTGCGGTTTCTGGTATCAAGTAAAGTAGGCAAAGGCAATTTTTGGTGAACTGCAGGCCTGATTCAAGTTCTTACTTAAGCTCGTGGGCCACCTCGTTCCGTGACGCGAAAGCAGTGCTAAGAGAGTATGAAGTCAAAACTATAGCGTTCGTACTTAATATTTATGGGGTAACGCTCCGATATAAATGGCATACTTTCCCGATACGCCACACCGACTAACTACGCACACGTATTTGAGAGTATTTTCATTTTCTGTTCACCCCATCATCAGATATTAACTTTTATTTACGCGTCATGAATGTTTTTTCTTTACTTACGACATTTCACAAAAGCTATCTTGAAAACTTCCATCGCAAAATCCTGCAGAATCTCTCCCACAGATTTCTTCCACGGGCCGTACTGAAACCAACGGTGACCAGATCCGGCCCGCGGGCCGCTGGTTACCCACCTGCGATATAAAACAACACAAAACGTTTTGAATATATTTTTTTCCAACCGATTTCTTACGTTTTGTTTCAGGTGCTAAATAATTACCAGATATGACTACACCTTAAGAGAGAGCCTAAAGCTATCCATAGAAATTTCAGACGTGTATTTCAAAGACAGCCACGACGATTAAAAAGAATAAGTCTTGGCGTGAAAAGTTCCTAATCGGTGAGGGTGTAGACAGACAGTCAGATTCTGGCAGAAAACGCACATCTGATGAAATACTAGAGAATATATGAGAGACCTTTTAAAGAGGCCTATCACAGTAAATTCCACGAGCATCACGAGGGCTAGGTACCCCTTGGTCAACAGTTTACAAGATCCAGCGTCAATGAGTTCGCTTGCAGTGTGGATGCAATAGCCTGCGTCATCCCAGACATGCATGTGCGGACATGGGTTGAGCCAGAGTATCGTCTAGACATTTAACAGGTTTCAAAATCAATCTATGTAGAAGTGTTTGCCGCAATCCGCAGGTATCTACGTCTCAATATTTTAAATTGCTCTGGGTAATCAGAGAGCTTTCATTTGACCAACCTGTATTTCTAGACAAAAATTAAAATGTTATGTATGTTCATGCGTTTGTGTATGATCTCTGTATATGCGCCAATGTGTTATAAAAGTAACAAAGAGCGTCATTTGTTTTTTCATTGTCCGTGCAAAAAAAATCTAATTTTATTTTTTAATGTTATATTTGAATGATACATTTTGTCAGTTTAAATGATATGTAAATAGAACGTGTAGTACGAAAGACAGTAATTCTTTGTTAATATATCGTTAACGTTAATCTACAATGTGATAACGCTACGTATACGTCTATGTGTGTGCGTGTGCGTGTGCGTGTGTGCGTGTGCGTGTGCGTGTGCGTGTGTGTGTGTGTGTTTATGAGTATCTCAGGTAGAGAGGAGGAGGGGGAGAGGGTTGGATGGAGGGAGGGAGGGAGGGAGGGAGGGAGGGAGGGAGGGAGAGAGTGAGTGAGTGAGTGAGTGAGTGAGTGAGAGTGAGAGAGAGTGAGAGAGAGAGAGAGAGAGAGAGAGAGAGAGAGAGAGAGAGAGAGACAGCGAATAGTTTTTTGTTTCCTGACTCAACGACACCCAGTTTGTTCCAGTCGATCCTGAATAAAGTTCACGATTTTGCATATTCAGGTAATTAAAATGTTAAATTTTAGCTTGCAAGAGAAGCATTAGGGCTGATTAAATAAAAATATCCGTGAATGTTGCTGAAGGCTGTAACTCGTTATGTTAACACTAATTGGCATGTTTCTGAACTTGCGTGGAATAAGATGGAAATTATTTGATTAGTAAATATGTTATAAATGCCAATTTAAAGTCGATCTTCCTCTACTCAAGATGCTAACATTGGACATCACACTTTCCTGAGCTTCATTCACATGGCAACGACAAACATCTGTTTAGGAGCAACAAGTTTCTCCATTGTAAAACTTAAATTTATGCCTTTATGCATGAAGACTGACAAAGTAATCAGTGCGTCATCACTTTTGTTTCCACAAGTGGAAAGACTAAGGCAACCACTACTGCAAGTTTTTACCGTACCTTGACGTACTTACAAACAGATCCGTGACAGTTGCTAGCCATGCAAGAGCTGACAAATGTGTAGAATGTCTCGAAATGTCTATGTTATGAATTCTTGTAGTTCGCGTTAAAAAACAAAATGACCGCATTTTAAACTTTTAAGGTTTAGACCTTGGTATGAAACTAAAATTTCGCGAAAGATTTCATAAGATTTTGCCACACGTAAAAAAGATGTCGCGACATATTACCAGGTAAAGCCTCATCTACCTTGTGCTTAGCGAGGGAGCTGGAAAGCTAAGGCCGCGTCATTACGCGGTAGAGAATAAGTACTATAACTATAACAGTTTTGAAGTCTTCTGGTTGCCTGATTGTTTCGCTTAGTGGTCTACGTTGTTTTCTGGAGGGATATTTCAATAAACTATTATTAGGCTAGCTTTGTTAATAAACACAACGTCCTGAACCAGGGCTCCGTGGCTCTAGATCGGCAGAGTTCTGTCGAGGTAAGAGTGTTTCACCCTCAGCGCGCCTACTCAGCCAGCCTTTGGAACAACGAGACTGGAGAGGCCGCAGCCTGCATCGCGTAGTGGAGCGATAGGCGGGGGGACGCGTGTTGCCAACTACATAAACCGTCAGCCGGGGCGCTGTTAAGTGATTTGGAGCGGCCGTTGTGGGGTTTAAATGCCCGCTGCCGGTACCTATAATTAGACGAAATGTGATACACTGGCACTTCTCCAGAACATGGAAAGAGAGAGTAGTATTTCAGACTGCGATTTTATGAGGCAAGAAACCAGCACGGTTTTAGGAAACAGCGGTCATGTGAGACCCAGCTCGCCATCTTTGGGCATGATATACAACAGGCTCTAGATACCGGCTCTCAGGGTGACGCCATATTTCTCGACTTTCGAAAGGCGTTCGAGTCAGTTCCGCACTGTCGCTTGCTACAAAAAGTGCGCGCTTACGGTCTATCCGATGACATATGAGGTTGGATAGAAAGTTTTCCAACAGACAGGAAGCAGTATGTCGTCCTGAACGGGATAAATTCAACAGAAACAAACATAACTTCAGGTGTGCCCCAGGGCAGCGTAATAGGTCAGCTGCTTTTTACGATTTACATAAACGATCTGGTTGATGGTGTTGACAGCGGCCTTAGACTGTATGCTGATGATGCTGTAGTCTACAGGAAAGTAGTATCACACGAAAGTTGTGCACAAATCAATGACGATTTTCAGAAAATAAATGCGTGGTGTAATGACTGGCAGTTATCTCTCAATGTTAGTAGGTATAGGCTACTGCGTATAACAAGGCGAAAATCCCCATTAATGTACGAGTACAAAATAAATACCCAGTCTTTGGAAGCGGCAACGTCCGTCAAGTATCTGCGTGTGACTATTCGAAATGATCTCAAATGGAATGACCAGATTACACAAGTAACGGGTAAAGAGAACTCTAGACTGCTGTTTATTGGTAGAATCACGAAGCGATGCAGTCCTTTAACAAAGGAAATAGCTTACAATACGTTAGTTCGTGCAGACTTGGAGTATTGTTCGCCTGTATGGGACTCTTACTAGTTGGGTCTGATTCAAGAGAAAAGGTCCAAAGAAGAGCGGCAAGATTCCTGACTGGTACATTTAGCCACCGCGAGAGCGTTACAGATCTCATAGAAAGTGTGAAGTAGGACACACTTGCAGATAGACAGCGCGCTAAACAGAAGAGGCTGCTCACTAAATTCCGAAATCCGATCTTCACCGAGCAACTTTCAAATCGCGCAATGATCACGATTCAAAGATAAGGGAAATAAGAGTTCGTACTGAGGCGTTCAGACAGTCGTTTTTCCCTCGAGAGACCCGCGAGAGGAACAGAGGGGGTGGATGGGGGGGGGGGGGAATATGACTTTGGCGCGAATTGCGCCCTCCGCCACACACTTCTTGGTGGCTGGCGGAGTATATATGTAGATGTAGATGTAGATGCAAAGATATAACTGCACTGACACGCCGCTAAAAATCTTCACATATGCAAGTACAACGCTATTTAATAAAGCAGAATTATGCTTAACTCAGTCTTTAAATGCTCGGAAAACATACTCACTGTTATGTCAGTGATTCATTATTTTCAATGCTGTAACTTAAGAACAAATAACCTTAAACTTAATTATTATTACACACTGATAAACCAAAACAGTATGGCCACTGCCCACCGTGACGTTGGATGTCGCCTGTAGATATTGCGGGCACGTGACGTGTCAACGAAGCTATGTAAGCGGAGCGGACATGGACGGGAAACACCCTGGCGAAGATATGGGCTGCACATAGGCAAATCCATTCAGATAAGGGACTTTGGCAAACGGCGGATTATTATTAAGCAGAGCCTGTGGACGAATATCTCGAAAACGGCGAAGCGGGTCGAATGTTCACTTGCCACCGTCGTGAGCATCTACGGAAAGACTTTGAAGGACAGTGAAACTACCACTAGGCGCTAAATGGTTGGTTAGTTGGTTGGGGGAAGAGACCAAACAGCGAGGTTATCGGTCTCATAGGATTAGGGAAGGATGGGGAAGGAAGTCGGCCGTGCCCTTTCAAAGGAACCATCCCGGCATTTGCCTGGAGCGATTTAGGGAAAATACGGAAAACCTAAATCAGGATGGCAGGATGCGGGAGCGCTAAATGGTTGAACGTCCATGACTCTTCATAGAGCTTGGGGTTCGGAGGCTTGTCTGCTCTGTAAATTAGGATAGATCTGTGGTACCTCTGCTTCAAGAGCACAATGCTGATACACGCACAAGTATTTCGGAGCACACAGTTCATAGTACATTGTAGAACATGGAGATTCGAAGCAGACCACCCCTAGGTGTTCACTCGTTGACCCAACGACATCGTCAGTTACGTTCGCAGTGGGCACGGGAGGTTCGACCGTCGATAAATGGAAGCTTTTCGGGTCAATCACATTTTTCTGCAATAGGTCGCTGGTAGTCTCCACAAAAGCCGTCATCTAGGTGAACGGAGGCCCGAAACGTGCAGCACGCCAAGGACGTAGGCTGGCGGGAGCAGTATCATGCTGTCGGAGGCATTCTCCTGATTTTGCATGGGACCTGTGGTAGTAATCGAAGATATGCTGAGAGCTATGACCCACCTGATCCCTTGATGCGTGATGTCTTCCTCGACAGCGATGTCATCTTTCAGCAGTATAATTGTCCGTTTCTTGGAGCCAGGAGCGTGCTACCGTGGTTTGCGGAGCGTTACAGTGAACTCATGTTTCTGTCTCGGCAACCAAATTCGCCTGATGTAAATACCGGGTGATCAAAAAGTCAGTATAAATTTGAAAACTTAATAAACCACGGAATAATGTAGATGGAGAGGTAAAAATAGAAACACATACTTGGAATGACATGGGGTTTTATTAGAACAAAAAAAAAAAAAAAAAATTGCTAGACGCGTGAAACGTCTCTTGCGCGCGTCGTTTGGTGATGATCGTGTGCTCAGCCGCCACTTTCGTCATGCTTGGCCTCCCAGATCCCCAGACCTCAGTCCGTGCGATTATGGGCTTTTGGGTTACCTGAAGTCGCACGTGTATAGTGATCGACCGACATCCCTAGGGATGCTGAAAGACAACATCCGACGCCAATGCCTCACCATAACCCCAGACATGCTTTACAGTGCTGTTAACAACATTATTCCTCGACTACAGTTACTGTTGAGGAATGTTGGTGGACATAATGAGCATTTCCTGTAAATAACATCGTCTTTGCTTTGTCTTACTTTGTTATGCCAATTTTTGCTATTCTGATCAGATGAAGCGCCATGTGTCGGACAGTTTGTGAACTTTTGTACTTTTTTTCGGTTCTAATAAAACCCCATGTCATTCCAAGCATGTGTGTCAATTTGTACCTCTCTATCTACATTATTCCGTGATTTATTCAGTTTTCAAATTTGTACTTACTTTTTGATCACCCGGTAAAATGGATCCCTTCTAGGTAGTTATCGGTCGCCATCACTGAATACGCTAATCAGCATCCCATTATTTACGTGAATTACGCAACCTGTGAGTAGACATTTAATGCAACATAACTCCACAAATCTACCAACAAACCTCTCCGATCCGCGATACGCAGAATAAGTAATGTATTTCGTTTCAGAGACGGACAGACAAGTTATTAAACAGGTGTACATAATGTTTTGGCCTATCAGTGTAATTCTAAACGGTTAACAGTTGACTTTCCAGGAAAACTGGGACAGTACAACTGCTGGATCCCTGTCAGCGAGCGGATTGTAGCGTATTTGGGAATACCGCCTCCGTATGTAGTTGCGAAAATACTATTCGGCCATTTCGGATATCAAACTCAGCATGCGTTTTGAATCTTCGCTTTCTTTGAAGCAGGACAATACAGCGGATGGCCTCCACTCCTTTGGACACATCTCTTCCAACAGGAGTTGAAATGACTACGAGGAATATCCCGAAAATTAGAGGTAGCAAAATGAAACCGGGAGCTAACAATTGAGAGTGTGCTGCACGAGGTAGTGTAGAGACATTATGTGTTATCGAGAATGAAGACCGATAGCCAGTTAGTAGCCGACAGTTTGTGAACAGCAATGGTGTGTAATGGCGCTGCTCAGCGGAAGAGATATTAACAGCTGTAAATAAAGTAACAGAACGAAACTTCCTGGCAGATTAAAACTGTGTGCCCGACCGAGACTCGAACTCGGGACCTTTGCCTTTCGCGGGCAAGTGCTCTACCATCTGAGCTACCGAAGCACGACTCACGTCCGGTACTCACAGCTTTACTTCTGCCAGTATCTCGTCTCCTACCATCCAAACTTTACAGAAGCTCTTCTGCGAACCTTGCAGAACTAGCACTCCTGAAAGAAAGGATACTGCGGAGACATGGCTTAGCCACAGCCTGGGGGATGTTTCCAGAATAAAATTTTCACTCTGCAGCGGAGTGTGCGCTGATATGAAACTTCCTGGCAGATTAAAACTGTGTGCCCGACCGAGACTCGAACTCGGGACCTTTGCCTTTCGCGGGCAAATGCTCTACCATCTGAGCTACCGAAGCACGACTCACGTCCGGTACTCACAGCTTTACTTCTGCCAGTATCTCGTCTACTACCTTCCAAACTTTACAGAAGCTCTTCTGCGAACCTTGCAGAACTAGCACTCCTGAAAGAAAGGATACTGCGGAGACATGGCTTAGCCACAGCCTGGGGGATGTTTCCAGAATGATATTTTCACTCTGCAGCGGAGTGTGCGCTGATATGAAACTTCCTGGCGGATTAAAACTGTGTGCCCAACCGAGACTCGAACTCGGGACCTTTGCCTTTCGCGGGCAAATGCTCTACCATCTGAGCTACCGAAGCACGACTCACGTCCGGTACTCACAGCTTTACTTCTGCCAGTATCTCGTCTCCTACCTTCCAAACTTTACAGAAGCTCTTCTGCGAACCTTGCAGAACTAGCACTCCTGAAAGAAAGGATACTGCGGAGACATGGCTTAGCCACAGCCTGGGGGATGTTTCCAGAATGAAATTTTCACTCTGCAGCGGAGTGTACGCTGAAATGAAACTTCCTGGCAGATTAAAACTGTGTATCCGACCGAGACTCGAACTCGGGACCTTTGCCTTTCGCGGGCAAGTGCTCTACCATCTGAGCTACCGAAGCACGATTCACGTCCGGTACTCACAGCTTTACTTTGGAAGGTAGGAGACGAGATACTGGCAGAAGTAAAGCTGTGAGTACCGGACGTGAGTCGTGCTTCGGTAGCTCAGATGGTAGAGCACTTGCCCGCGAAAGGCAAAGGTCCCGAGTTCGAGTCTCGGTCGGGCACACAGTTTTAATCTGCCAGGAAGTTTCATATCAGCGCACACTCCGCTGCAGAGTGAAAATTTCATTCTGGAATGTAACAGAACGTTGAGATAATGGAGGGTGGTGTTAAATGGCAGGGAAAATTAGCCACAAATTTTCACTGGAGGCATTGTGAGAGAGAGGAAAACGCCAACGACTAAAGTTACGATACGTATTTCGACATGGCGTACGCCCGAGGCTAAAGAAAAGTGCTGCAAACTTTGTAAAGTGGTAGATCTCGAAATTTTCAAAATACTCTGTACATGCGTAACTCAAAGTCTTAATAAAATCAAACTTTTGGTGAAATACCAGAATGGTGACTGAATCGATCAACTACTGCACTCAAGTGCAATAATTTTAAGTAGTATCATTTAAGTTCATTAATGCTATTTGGCACTACAGTCCGTAACGGTAATATTACAGTATAGTACTGGCTGCACGATATTAACGATATGTTGCCAGTAATGCTTTCAAAATTTACACATCTAAATATTTATCTATATTACTATATAAATATAAGACATTTTTAAGGTTGTTACCAAAAATCTCGAAAAGTTATTGGCCGATTTACTTCACAATACTGTAATATACATTAGGGCTGACGCCTTAAGACGTATACATGTGGTGTGTATTCTTTCGGATTTGTCAGAAAGAACAGACACCGCATATAGGTACTTGTATACAGGGTGGTCCACTGATCGAGACAGGGCCAAATATCTCACGAAATAAGCGTCAAACGAAAAAACTACAAAGAACGAAACTCGTCTAGCTTGAAGGGGAAACCAGGTGGCACAATGGTTGGCCGGCTAGATGGCGCTGCCATAGGTCAAACGAATATCAACTGCTTTTCTTTAAATAGGAACCCCCATATATTATTACATATTCGTGCAGTACTTAAAAAAATATGAATGTTTTACGTGGACCACTTTTTTCGCTTTGTGACAGATGGCGCTGTAATAGTCACAAACATATGGCTCACAATTTTAGACGAACAGTTGGGAACAGGTAGGTTTTTTAAATTAAAATACAGAACATAAGTACGTTTGAACATTTTATTTCGGTTGTTCCAATGAGATACATGTACCTTTGTGAACTTATCATTTCTGAGAATCGATGCTGTTACAGCGTGATTACCTGTAAATACCACATTAATGCAATAAATGCTCAAAATGATGTCCGTCAATCTCAATGCATTTGGCAATACGTGTAACGACATTCCTCTCAACAGCGAGTAGTTCGCCTTCCATAATGTTCGCACATGCATTGACAATGCGCTGACGCATGTTGTCAGGCGTTGTCGGTGGATCACAGTAGCAAATATCCTTCAACTTTCCCCACAGAAAGAAATCCGGGAACGTCAGATCCGCTGAACGTGCGGGCAACGGTATGGTGCTTCGACGACCAATCCACCTGTCATGAAATATGTTATTCATTACCGCTTCAACCGCACACGAACTATGTGCCGGACATCCATCATGTTGGAAGTACATCGCCATTCTGTCATGCAGTGAAACATCTTGTACTAACATCGGTAGAACGTTACGTAGGAAATGCACCATTTAGATTGCCATCGATGAAATGGGGGCCAATTATCCTTCCTCCCATAACGCCGCACCATACATTAACACGTCAAGCTCGCTGATGTTCCACTTGTCGCAGCCATCGTGGATTTTCTGTTGCCCAATAGTGCATATTATGCCAGTTTACGTTATCGCTGTTTGTGAATGACGCTTCGTCGCTAAATAGAACGCGTGCAAAACATCTGCCATCGTCCCATAATTTCTCTTGTGCCCAGTGGCAGAACTGTACACAACGTTCAAAGTCGTTGCCATGCAATTTCTGGTGCATTGAAATATAGTACGGATGCAATCGATGTTGAGGTAGCATTCTTAACACTGACGTTTATGAGATTCCCGAATTTCGCGCAATTTGTCTCTTACTGATGTGCGGATTAGCCGCGGCAGCAGCTAAAACACCTACTTGGGCATCATCATTTGTTGCAGGTCATGGTTGACGTTTCAGATGTGGCTGACCACTTCCTGTTTCCTTAAATAACGTAACTATCCGGAGAACGGTTCGGACACTTGGATGATGTCGTCCAGGATACCAAGCAACATACATAGCACACGCCCGTTGGGCATTTTGATCACAATAGCCACACATCAACACGATATCGACCTTTTCCGCAGTTGGTAAACGGTCCATTTTAACACGGGTTATGTATCACGAAGCAAATACCGTCCGCACTGGCGGAATGTTACGTGATACCACGTACTTATACGTTTGCGACTATCACAGCGCCATCTATCACAAAGTGAAGAAAGTGGACCAACAAAAACATTCATATTTCTTTAAGTACTACAAGAATATGTAATAAAAATGGGAGTTCATATTTAAAAAAAAACGCTGTTGATATCCGTTTGACCTATAGCAGCGCCATCTAGCGAGCCAACCATAACGCCATCTGGTTTCCCCCTTCAACCTAAACGAGTTTCGTTATTTGTAGTTTTTTTGTTTGACGCTTATTTCGTGAGATATTTGGCCCGGACACTATCAATGGACCACCCTGTATACTCTCTATTTTATATCTGGCCGCTCGCCTGCTCTTCTGCTTTCTGCACAACGTCCGCGACAAGCGGGTGGTCTGCATCAGTGCTGCAGGCGCTTCTTCTTCTGAGGCAGTCATGCGCCCTGCTGACGGACAATAAAACGCCTGCTTTGCTAAACTCTAGCAAGCGCCAGAAGCGTCATCAGCACGTCCCATCGTCTAACACTGCTGCTCCCTACGTTTTTCTAAAAGTCATTGTTACGAAATTTGACGATAATTAATTGCATTTTTTGCAGCTAGTCATGTAGCTAAATAAATGCTTGGTTATATAGTACGAGAGACAGCAGTGTTGAAAACAGTTTCCAATTCGATGATGCAATGAGCAAAAATACTAACACTTATGTTTTTTCGTGAATGTGTTTGTTGCCCCAAACTTCTACTTCTTAAGCGATAATGTAGGGATGCAGGATCGTCGAACATTAGTGGAGACACTTAGTGATGTTTTCATTTACTTCTCTTCCAGGAATGACTAAACAAAGAAATTATGGCCTCAATCTTCCGCACGTCGCTAAAGAGGGTCTTTCTTCGAGCACACACAGATTTCATACTGATCACTGTCCTGATTCAAGAAGAACGTAAAACATTCCGAATGCATTTTGAATACAGATCACAATTTCCAACATTAGTAATTGTACCTGGAGGACATTCTGTCCACAGACCAAAGGCTAACTAACAACACAGCTTCTAGACGAAAACTGTACCACTCAAGTCTGTAACAATGACTAACTAGACAATGGAGAAAGATACAGTAGTTGATCGCGCATTACCGTCGACTTATTGCAGCAGATATAGATTTGCTGTTCTTTTCTCCATTTTCTATATTCGGTGATTGTCGCACACAACGGGATCATATGGATTCCAATGTAATTAAAAGACTGAACAACCTTTGGCCCTTATGACATGTGATATATCACAGCGTGAAGTTCTAGAATCGGTAGTTAGTCAAATTAACTATTGCACGCCATTTTTTGCATACATGAGTTGACAATAACGAAGAAAACGAACGTGGTGAGAGAAGTAAAATCTATAAAAATAAAAAATAAAGTATATTGTTGCACATAATTTTGAAATAGAGTATGCTACATCGCCGAAATAATAAACAAGTTATGTTTTCTTTCATATGACTTGTTTCAAATAAAATACTGAGTTTGATGTCGAAAAATTATAACACTTTTTGATTTAATAGATAACAAAATTTTAAGAGAAGTTTCGTACACGAAATATTGTACAGTGAGAAATATATGGCATTAATGTTCAAATTAAAGTCTAGAATTTTCAGTATTATTAACTTCTTTTAAAATCAAATATAATAATTATGTTCCAAGTATTACAGTTAAAAACGTTGGAAGAGTGTGAAATTTAAATAAATATTTCCATGCAATACACGGATCCCACAGGCTCAGCTCTTGTGCTTCATATTTGCAGTTTCAGATAAAACATAGCTGAAATACGAATGGGATCGCAAATTTCGTCTTACACTATTAACATCGTAATTTACTGTTGACCAAATATACCCGTAATTCTGGTTCGCTGTAGTCGCCGAAAGCGCCGCTGCAACCACAGGGGGTATGTTGCATGAGCAAGTCACGTGCTTGCCGAGCGGTGTGTAATATCCTTCCGCCTGCGGCCTGCCTAACTCTTTGAATCCGAATGATATAAAAAAAAAATTTAAAATATTTCACAAAATTGACGTTTATCATCACAGAAAGCAGCGCATCCAAGAAGAAATTGGCAAAAAGAAAACAATTATTTTGAGAAGGTGGTTTTACTTTAGAATATAATTTTAAAAACTTTTACAAAATTAACCTTTATGATCACGATAAGCAACGAATAGAAGGATACAGTAGGTAAAAAGTAAAGAACCAGTTTCTCAAAGTTGTGCTTTCGCTTTGGCACCACTGGGAAATACTGTTTTCAGCCAGCCATCATTTCACGAGATATAGTTGAAAACATGTTAGAATATTTCCTATACATAATGACTCATACAAAAATTTCCATGAATTCATAGTGCTTAAAAAAATTATATTCTTAAATAACACGCAAAAATGGTCGTTAAATGAAATAAAAAGTGGTTCAAATGATTCTGAGCACTATGAGACTTAATTGCTGAGGTCATCAGTCCCCTAGAACTTAGAACTAATTAAACCTAACTAACCTAAGGACATCACACACATCCATGCCCGAGGCAGGATTCGAACCTGCGACCGTAGCGGTCCCGTGGTTCCAGACTGTAGCGCCTAGAACCGCTCGGCCACTTCGGCCGGCTAAATGAAATAAATTTATATCGAAAGTACATACAAAATATATAATTTCATTCCGAAATCACTCGTAACAGCAGTAGCACAAACTCAAATTTACGTTACAGTAACTCTAGACACACTTACTTTCATTGTCAATGGTCTGAATATGAACACTACAAAAATAAACACATATCACAATCTCCTACAATCATGTTGTATCATCCCCGAGCCGATAGTTGTTTCTAATACTGTAAGTGATTGCTACAAGCACTCGTAGAAGTGCGCCAGCGTACCAAAAGATGTCTCTGTCTTGCAGTAGCAGCGGTGGTTTCATGCGGAACGCACGTGAACTTAAAAAAAATTAATAGAAAATTAATAGAAGGGCGTTTTCAGGTACACGACTGGAATTCAAAAGATTAAGACGCGACTCGATCGCTAGGAAGCAGCTTACGTTCATGCTCCGGATTAGAGGTCGATTCTCCTCAATCAGCCTATGAAATAGGCAATTTTACCATTTTTTTAAAGAAAACTTACCAAGCAATCAATGTAATTCTTTTTGCTCAATATTTATTGATTATTTGCAACACTTCCTCATTTTGTAATGAAATTCAGTCATCATTAAGCCCCCCATCCAAGGAGTTAAAGTTGCTCTGCCGCAGGTGTGGTGTGTTCATGACGGAAGTTCTGCAGTCTTCAAGTCTTATCTGAACTAAAAAAAACGAACAATTTTATTAATCTATAGGATTTTGCCCAAGGAGATGTAGCACAATTTTTTGAAATTTGAAAAAAATAAAACGTGGCGAACATTTGAGAGAAAGATATAGTTCTGTCGTGTGTTATTTGTTCACGTTTTTTGCTGTTACTAACGAATAAATTGAAATAACAAATAGCCTATTACTCATTATGGACTTGCCTGAGAAGTAATTCAGTCAAATTTCAGAAAGACATCTTCTTACGGGTGACCACAGCCCACTCCTTGAACTTGAGATACAGTGTATTTGAAAGCAGACGGAATGGATTGCGGTATCACTAATGAAAATATCCTCTGAAATGTGTCTGAATTACTCCTCGGACACGTCCGCAAGAAGTAAGGGCTCATTTTCTAATTTTAATTTGCACATTAATTACTGCAAGCAAAAAGGGTACGGAGGCAAAAACGGACGTCAAAACTACACTCCTGGAAATTGAAATAAGAACACCGTGAATTCATTGTCCCAGGAAGGGCAAACTTTATTGACACATTCCTGGGGTCAGATACATCACATGATCACACTGACAGAACCACAGGCACATAGACACAGGCAACAGAGCATGCACAATGTCGGCACTAGTACAGTGTATATCCACCTTTCGCAGCAATGCAGGCTGCTATTCTCCCATGGAGACGATCGTAGAGATGCTGGATGTAGTCCTGTGGAACGGCTTGCCATGCCATTTCCACCTGGCGCCTCAGTTGGGCCAGCGTTCGTGCTGGACGTGCAGACCGCGTGAGACGACGCTTCATCCAGTCCCAAACATGCTCCATGGGGGACAGATCCGGAGATCTTGCTGGCCAGGGTGGTTGACTTACACCTTCTAGAGCACGTTGGGTGGCACGGGATACATGCGGACGTGCATTGTCCTGTTGGAACAGCAAGTTCCCTTGCCGGTCTAGGAATGGTAGAACGATGGGTTCGATGACGGTTTGGATGTACCGTGCACTATTCAGTGTCCCCTCGACGATCACCAGTGGTGTACGGCCAGTGTAGGAGATCGCTCCCCACACCATGATGCCGGGTGTTGGCCCTGTGTGCCTCGGTCGTATGCAGTCCTGATTGTGGCGCTCACCTGCACGGCGTCAAACACGCATACGACCATCATTGGCACCAAGGCAGAAGCGACTCTCATCGCTGAAGACGACACGTCTCCATTCGTCCCTCCATTCACGCCTGTCGCGACACCACTGGAGGCGGGCTGCACGATGTTGGGGCGTGAGCGGAAGACGGCCTAACGGTGTGCGGGACCGTAGCCCAGCTTCATGGAGACGGTTGTGAATGGTCCTCGCCGATACCCCAGGAGCAACAGTGTCCCTAATTTGCTGGCAAGTGGCGGTGCGTTCCCCTACGGCACTGCGTAGGATCCTACGGTCTTGGCGTGCATCCGTGCGTCGCTGCGGTCCGGTCCCAGGTCGACGGGCACGTGCACCTTCCGCCGACCACTGGCGACAACATCGATGTACTGTGGAGACCTCACGCCCCACGTGTTGAGCAATTCGGCGGTACGTCCACCCGGCCTCCCGCATGCCCACTATACGCCCTCGCTCAAAGTCCGTCAACTGCACATACGGTTCACGTCCACGCTGTCGCGGCATGCTACCAGTGTTAAAGACTGCGATGGAGCTCCGTATGCCACGGCAAACTGGCTGACACTGACGGCGGCGGTGCACAAATGCTGCGCAGCTAGCGCCATTCGACGGCCAACACCGCGGTTCCTGGTGTGTCCGCTGTGCCGTGCGTGTGATCATTGCTTGTACAGCCCTCTCGCAGTGTGCGGAGCAAGTATGGTGGGTCTGACACACCGGTGTCAATGTTTTTTTTTTCCATTTCCAGGAGTGTATATGTTCGTTTCAGACGGCCGCCATTTTTCTACTTTTCAAATTGAAAAAAAAAAAAACTGTGGTATTACTCCTTGTGCAATAGCGTACAGATTAAGAGAATTGTTTGTTTTTTGATTTCGGATAAGTTTTGCAGATCGCAGGACTTCCGTCATGGACAAAAAAAAATGGTTCAAATGGCTCTGAGCACTATGGGACTCAACTTCTGAGGTCATTAGTCCCCTAGAACTTATAACTAGGTAAACCTAACTAACCTAAGGACATCACAAACATCCATGCCCGAGGCAGGATTCGAACCGGCGACCGTAGCGGTCTTGCGGTTCCAGACTGCAGCGCCTTTAACCGCACGACGTCATAGACACACTTCACCTTGGGCACAGCAACTTCTCGGTTGAGGAGCTATATGATGACTGAACTTCTTTAAAAAATAAAACAAATGTTGTCCAAGAATCTATAGATGATGTGCAAGAACCTTATGTTGACTGATTCAGTGGTTCTTCCAAAAAATCTTAAAAGTCCTATATTTTTTAGGCTAAAAACCATTCAACAGGCAAGATCACATAAAATATTTCTTTATTGAAGATAACCAGTATCAACAGACCTTTTTGTTATCTCCAGCTCATAAAAATCTCTCTGTTGTAAGACGTGTTCATTTTACGCCGTATCTCACGCATAAGATGTTCAGCGTAAAATGAACACGTTTTACAACAAACAGAGTTTTGAGACCTGAATATGACAGCAAAGACTATTGAAATCGATGGTCTTAAATAAAGAAATATTTTTTGCGACATTGGCTGTTGAATATTTTTTAACAATTGAAACAGATCGTCGTTCAGTGCCCTCAAAATGAGAAAATTCAGCTTCTTTAGGCTGACTGAGGAGATTGATCGTTAACGTTGCCCATCAGTCAGTGCTTTCGACGGGTCCGTGTCCGGGGGCCAAATGCACACTGAAGAGTGACGTCGCTCCTGCAACCGCCAGCAAGAAACTCCTCATCAGGCCATAGAACCGCCAGCCACCTCCCTTGAAGCCACCGCTTCCTCCGGTGCTGGCCTTTCCGTTACTGGTTCCCATTGAACTGGTGTTGCTTTTAAGGGACTTAAACTGTTTAGCCGGCCGCGGTGGCCGAGGGGCTTTAGGCGCTTCAGTCCGGAACCACGCGGCTGATACGGTCGCAGGTTCGAATCCTGCCTCGGGCACGGATGTGTGTGATGTCCGTAGGTTAGTTAGGTTTAAGTAGTTCTAAGTCTAGCGGACTGATGACCTCAGATGTTAAGTTCCATAGTGCTTAGAGGCATTTGAACACAGTCTCGAAAGAAATCTTTAGTTCTGTGGTTATCGGTTTCAGTCATTTACAGACCATCTTCAACTGCTCACAGTTGACTTTTGTGGAGTTCGTAACGCCTGCTCCGTTCTACGCCACCGCCAATCAACATGGTATGAAGTCTGAAGATGGTCACTAACTGACCGAAACCGGTAACAGCACACCAAAAATAAAGGTTTCTTGTGGTCGAGACTGTAGACTCAATGTACTAAGAAACACCGCTGTTCTCCAAGAGACTAGTTCTAAAAAAGTTACTTAAATTGTGTACCTGTTCCTAGTAGTGACCGCTGCTAACAAGGGAACCTCCCCATCGCACCCCCCTCAGATTTAGTTATAACTTGGCACAGTGGATAGGCCTTGATAAACTGAACACAGATCAATTGAGAAAACAGGAAGAAGTTGTGTGGAACTGTGAAAAAATAAGCAAAATATACAAACTGGTCATCAGTCTTCGCCACATAGGCAACATAAAGGAGTACATGAGCTCAGGAGCGCCGTGGTCCCGTGGTAGAGTGAGCAGCTGCAAAAGGAGAGATCCTTGGTTCAAGTCTTCCCACGAGCGAAAATTTTACTTTCTTTATTTTTGCATAGTTATTATCTGTCCGTTCGTTCATGGACGTCTCTGTTCACTGTAATAAGTTTAGTGTCTGTGTTTTGCGACCGCATCGCAAAACCGTGCGATTAGTAGACGAAAGGACGTGCCTCTCCAATCGGAACCGAAAACATTTGATCGCAAGGTCATAGGTTAACCGATTCCTCCACAGGAAAACACATCTGATATATTCTATACGACACTGGTGACGGCATGTGCGTCATATGACAGGAATATGTTGTCGACCCACCTAACTTGTACACTTGGCGAATGGGTAAAAAGATTCTTCTACCTTGCCCGATTTAGGTTTTCTTGTGGATGTGATAATCACTCCCAAAAAAGTGATGAAAACATAAGAGTTTGTCACATAAACTGAAAATAAAAAATTAAAGTTTTCACTCGACGGAAGATTTGAACCAAGGACCTTTCGTTCCGCAGCTGCTCACGTTACCACGAGACCACGGCGCTGCTGCGGTCCCAGTGTCCTTAATGTTGCTTATCTTTCCATGAACTACTCAGTTTGTATATTTTGCTTATTTTTCACAGTTCCACACAACTTTTTCCTGTTTTCTCAATTGATCTGTGTTCAGTTTTTCAAGGCCTATCCACTGTGCCAACTTATAACTAAATCTGAGGGAGGTGCGATGGGGAGGTTCCCTTGTAAGAACTCATCAGGAATATGTTACAGTTTTGTTATTCTGACTGTGCATTATTTTTAACTGTGCTTTTGTGTATCGTGCAAATAAGACCGAACTTAAACGCTTCCCGACAATCTTCATTCAGTGTCAGCTCGTGGTAGCTGAGTGGCCCCGGCACGATAGCTCAGCGTGGTCTGTCAGAGAGCTGGTTGGCCTCTGTAATAAAAAAAATGAGTGGAAGGATCAACAAAACGAACTTGAACTAATGTCATGTGACGTTGCAACGACCAAACACAACGATCAACAACGAACAAAATGCAAAGAAAGAAAAAAAAGATAATAAAAGTGGTCAGCGCAATGTCTGACGGGCCGGGTTCGATTCCTGGCTGGGTCGGAGATTTTTTCCACTCAGGGACTGGGTGTTGTGTTGTCCTTATCATCATCATTTCATCCCCATCGACACACAAGTTGTCGAAGTGGCGTCAACTCGAAAGACTTGCACCAGGCGAACGGACTACCCGACGGGAGGCCCTAGCCACACGGAATTTCCATTTTATCACTCAGTAATCAATTGCTTGTGAGCATACTACAGACTGGCAGACGACCATATACACAGACAAGAGCCCTACATGCGCAGTCGCACCTGTTAGGCATGTCTCAACACGCTACGATCACTGTGTAACAAGAGAGGCGTATTATCAGACTTGGTGCTCCTACTGCGTTCCCAGCGCGGACAGTTCTGATGCGGTACGGATAAAAACACTGCAGACTTTGCAAGAGAGGCGCTCTGCATCGCGGTGTAGCTTGCTGTCCTGGTTTCGAGCGGGTACGTTTCGGGATGAGGTATAGAATATGTTTCTTCCCCCTACTGATACCTCCAGAGGAGATAACAAATGTAAAATTAGAGAGATTAGAGCGCACACGGAGGCTTTCCGGCAGTCGTTCTTCCCACGAACCATAAGCAACTGGAACAGGAAAGGGAGGTAATGACAGTGGCACGTAAAGTGTCCTCCACCAGACACCGTTGGGTGGCTTGATGTAGATGTAGATGTAGGCGGACCACACTGTGCGGTGGAAATGACGCGGCAGACAGAAACATCAATCTGGACTGGTTTCTAACAAATAGAGCACAGCGTATCATTCTCAATGGAGACAAATCTTCAGGAGTAAAAATTACTCACAGGCCTATTGGGAGTTTCTTATTTCCATTTCGGGAATTTGTACTTTCTTTGGATGTCTCAAACGCTAAGCAACACTTTTCAATTGCTTATTATTTTCGAGCAGTCTTTGGTCAGACTAGCTGTGTCACTGGAAGACATGCTTCTTTTGTCATCGCTGCTGGACAATGCTCCAGATAAGAACTAAACTATTTTATACACATTGTAAGACGCATATATTTCTATTTTCTATTGGCAAACCACAATTTATGAAAGATGTTTATATTTTATTAATAGGATTAAGTAGGAATAATTAATATAATAATAATTGTGGTAGTAAGGAATGTCTGCACCAAAGTATTGTTGGCAAGAGAGACCGCACACTGATATAATTTTAAAAAGGGCGGGAGAGACAGCATATGGATACATTTTAAGAAAAGAGCAGGAAAGACCGAGCATTGATACGTTTTGTAATGGTAGCAGGGATTGTCTGGACCAGAAAGCATTGTTGGCAGGAGAGACCGCATTTTAGCGTTCGTAGGAAGTCAGTAGTAAGCGAGATGTGAAGCGAGTCGGTAGCAGGACTGAAGCGAGAGGTTGAGAGGAGCGGTGTGTCTGCCAGCCACTAGCTATGATTTACAGGATATTATAAACGGATGTACAGAGACATCAGCTAACTATAATCATAAGAGGAACTAATATTATTGAATTATTTTTTTGAGAAACTCAAGAGGGTATGTTTGCGCATTGCTAGTTGTAAGATTACTGTAAAAAAAGTTAGTCCCATTTGAACGTTTGTAAAATCATTTCATTCAGAATATAATTAATTTTTGCCAGCAATATTGCATTACTGATTATAATCCATCTCAAAAACTATCAACGTAAGACTTCGCAAAATTTTATTGTTGTCAAGAAAAAGTTTAACTACGAATTACGTAACTTCAGTCAAATTAATCAAAGAATAACGTCAGCTTTGATATTAAAGAATAATGTCAGCTTTGGTAATAAATATAGGCACTTATTATGACAGCCCACCAGCAGCTAATAGAGTATAGTAAAACAGAGTAAATACATTCATGTCGCAGTTCGATGTAGCAGTCAGATGGCGATCCAGTAACAGTAAAAAAGTTAAGGAACAGTTTTGGGTTATTGCAGGTAACGACTCAGGGCCACGATGACGACACACTCTATGTTTCGTCGAAATAATCAGAAAATAACTTTTAATAAGCAGCATTTAAATTTGTATGCGAAGATTGAGAAAGAGAATTAATTTCAAAGGGAAGATTTCATTTGTTATTATTAAGCTAGAGGTAGAAATCCAAAGGGGAGGTTTCATAGGTCATTGTAAAAGGGAAGGTTGCGTAACAAAAGAGATATAGAGGAGACGGGAAGGTTTCAACATCACTGAGGGAGCCACTCTAAATAAAAATGACTTCGACCGAAGATTTGAATAATGCTCTTAGGTGAAATATTTTTTTAACAAACTGTTTCTAAATTATCTAAGATATTGTTTCTTGTATGAAATTCATGTTACAATACTCATTAACATTGGTGAAGGGCAACATTGATATCAAATTACCTCCCTAACCATACCTCGCTAACCGCCGGTGGGTTTTCTTCGGTTACAGAGGTAGTGAGACAGACACCGAGCAGAGGAATCGTGCCGATGTAGACGTAAAGTTAAGTGCATCTATGTTTAAGTAAAATGATTCGTGTTTGAATATTGTGAAACTGAGGAGAAAGTTTCGACTAGTGATTTAGAATGAAATGAGATATAATGAGATTAAAAAATGCATATGAAGAGGAATGAAGGTGACAATTTTTATTTATTTGCATTGCAGTCGTGCGAAACCATTTTTAAAGAGACAACCTCATCAGGTAACTTCAGACTTTTAATTTAAGACTGAGTAATTTTCACTGTACGGTATTTTCATATTTGTTAACTGTTTAACATTTATGAGAGTAAGAATTTGATATCAATGTTGCCCTTAGACAATGTCAAAGAGTGTTGTAACATTAATTCCATGCAAGTAATAATTTCTCAGATAATTTAAAAACAGTTTGTTAAAGATATATTTCACCTAAGAGCATTGTCCAAGTCATCGATCCAAGTCATTTTTATTTAGAGTGGCTGACGCGGTGATGTGTATAAAATAGTTTACTTGTTGGGTAGCATTGCACTAAGCTCACAGCGACTGTAGTTAGAATTTTGCGGCCGATGCATAGAGAGCAGCAAACGTCGCGTCACGAAGTAATTGCATTATGAAGTAAGATATTTTCATTTCCGGGACAGTTTGCTACAGAAATTATCAACGCACACGGACCATTTCATGGACAGCATTATTAAGCAGATTATTAACGCACAGGGACCACTTTGTTTAATTTGTGATAGTACTGAAATTTGTTTTGAGGTTAAAAGTTGCTGTACTGACAGAGCAGTATGGAATGGTGCATTATCGTGATGCAGAATCCAATCATCAGCAATGTCGGCACGGACACGAAGAACTCTTTTATGAAGTCTTTCTAAAATTTCTTTGTAGTAATATTGGTTAACTGTTTGTCCAGGAGGCCCCAACTCTTTATGAACAATTCCCTTGGAATCAAAGAAGCACACAAGTATGCATTTCACTTTTGACTTTGACATGCGAGCTTTTTTTGGTCTCGGTGATACTTTTGAGCACCACTGCGAACTTTGGCGTTCTGTCTCTGGATCGTACTGAAAAAACCAACTTTCATCACTAGTGATTACACGGCTCAACAATTCTAGATTGATTTCTGTTTGCTCAAACAGTTCGGCTGCCTCATTTTTCCGTGTTTCTCGCTGTTGTGGTGTGAGACTTTTGGGGACCATTTTTGCACAAATCTTTCTCATACCAAGATCTTCTGTTATAATGAAGACAAACCAGTTCTCGATTGATTTTCAGTTTTTCTGCAGTAATTTTCACAGATAATCTTTGATCAGATCGTATGAGTTCACGCACCCTGGCCAAGTTGACATCCGTCCGTGAGGTTGATGGTCGTCCACTGCGGTCTTCATCTTCAACATTCGCTCTGCCTTCACCAAACATTTTATGCCAACGAAAATCTTGAGCTCTTGACATAACCTCCTCTCCAAAAGCCTTCTGAAGCTTGCCGTAAGTTTTCGTCTCCTTTTCACCCAATTTAACGCAAAAAGAAATGGCATACCGTTGTGCAATATTACACGGTTCCATTTCCGTGACGAGAGTCACAACACATGTTAACTTATTGCAGCACAACTCACGACTGAGCAGTTGCATCGATGTGCTACTTGGACTAGAAGCAGCTTATAGACCAAGGTCAAAGATATTGTGCCTATGCAATCCTGCAGCGTTGTAAAGAATATCAGTCTCGTTACTTTTATTGTCGCACCTCATATATATATATATATAGGGTGTTACAAAAAGGTACGGCCAAACTTTCAGTAAACATTCGTCATACACAAATAAAGGAAGCATATTATATGGACATGTGTCCGGAAACGCTTAATTTCCATGTTAGAGCTCATTTTAGTTTCGTCAGTATGTACTGTACTTCCTCGATTCACCGCCAGTTGGTCCAATTAAAGGAAGGTAATGTTGACTTCGGTGCTTGTGTTGACATGCGACCCATTGCTCTACAGTACTAGCATCGAGCACATCAGTACGTAGCATCAACAAGTTAGTGTTCATCACGAACGTGGTTTTGCAGTCAGTGCAATGTTTACAAATGCGTAGTTGGCAGATGGCCATTTGATGTACGGATTAGCACGGGGCAATAGCCGTGGCGCGGTACGTTTGTATCGAGACAGATTTACAGAACGAAAGTGTCCCGACAGGAAGACGTTCGAAGCAATTGATCGGCGTCTTAGGAAGCACGGAACATTCCAGCCTATGACTCGCGACCGGGGAAGACCTAGAACGACGAGAACACCTGCAATGGACGAGGCAATTCTTCGTGCAGTTGACGATAACCCTAATGTCAGCGTCAGAGAAGTTGCTGCTGTACGAGGTAACGTTGACCACGTCACTGTACGGAGAGTGCTACGGGAGAACCAATTGTTTCCGTACCATGTACAGCGTGTGCAGGCACTATGAGCAGCTGATTGGCCTCCACGGGGACACTTCTGCGAATGGTTCATCCGACAGTGTCAATCCTCATTTCAGTGCAAATGTTCTCTTTGCGGATAAGGTTTCATTCCGACGCGATCAAATTGTAAATTTTTACAGTCGACATGTGTGGGCTGACGAGAATCCGCACGCAATTGTGCAATCACGTCATCGACACAGATATTCTGTGAACGTTTGGGCAGGCATTGTTGGTGATGTCTTGACTGGGCCCCATGTTCTTCCACGTACGCTCAATGGAGCACGTTATCACGATTTCATACGGGATACTCTACCTGTGCTGCAAGAACATGTGCCTTTGCAAGTACGACACAACATGTGGTTCATGCGCGATTGAGCTCCTGCACATTTCAGTCGAAGTGTTCGTACGCTTCTCAACAACAAATTCGGTGACCGACGGATTGGTAGAGGCGGACCAAATCCGTGGCCTCCACGCTCTTCTGACCTCAACCCTCTTGACTTTCATTTATGGGGGCATTTGAAAGCTCTTGTCTACGCAACCCCAGTACCAAATGTAGAGACTCTTCGTGCTCGTATTGTGGACGTTGTGATACAATACGCCATTCTCCAGGGCTGCATCGGCGCATCAGGGATTCCGTGCGACGGAGGGTGGATGCATGTATCCTCGCTAACGGAGGACATTTTGAACATTTCCTGTAACAAAGTGTTTGAAGTCACGCTGGTACGTTCTTTTGCTATGTGTTTCCATTCCATGATTAATGTGATTTGAAGAGAAGTAATAAAATGAGCTCTAACATGGAAATTAAGCGTTACCGGACACATGTCCACGTAATATCTTTTCTTAATTTGTGTGTGAGGAATGTTTCCTGAAAGTTTGGCCGTACCTTTTTGTAACACCCTGTATATATATATATATATATATATATATATGAGGATCTTCGTGGATCACATTATTGTAAGCAAAAGTGCAGGAAGACCTGCGCAGGATTGAGTCTTGGAGCAGAGTGTGGCAGCTAACCCTAAACGTAAACAAATGTGATGTACTGCATATACATAGGAAAGGTGATTACACGATTGCAGAACAATCACTGAGGGCAGTACTGTAATATCTAAAAATTTGTACAGAGCGATTTAAAGTGGAGCCTTCAGACAGAACAAATAGTGAGGCAGACATTCAGTAGAAGAATCCTCAGGAGATGTAATCCGTCAACAAGACCCTTGTTCGACCGATACTTGAAGACTGCTCCTCAGTATGCGGTCTGTGCCAGATTTGTAGGGGAAACAGAGAAGACCCAAAGAAGAGCAGCGCATTTCGTTACATGGTTACTCAGTAAGCAAGAAAACGTCACAGACTTGTTCATTCAACTCTGGTGGCAGACGCTGCAAGAGAGGTGCGCTTTACTGTTCAAGTTCAAACAGAGTGTGTTCTTAGAAGAGTCAGCAAATATATTGATTTCTCTTAGATGTATCTCGCGAAAAGACCATGAAGATACAATTAGAAACTCGAATACACGTAGAGGCCTACAGGCAATCCTTCTGCACCCGAAGCATTCGCGACTGGAAGAAGAAAGCGCCAGTGGCACACAAGTATCCTCCGCCACACACCGCAAGGTAGTTTGGGGAGTGCAGATGTAAATGTAGATATGGGTGATGCTGATCGCGAAGGCCGGCCGTTGTGGCCGAGCGGTTTTAGGCGCTTCAGTCCGTAACCGCGCTGCTGCTACGGTCACAGGTACGAATCCTGCCTCGGGCATGGATGTGTGTGCTGTCCTTAGGTTAGTTAGGTTTAAGTAGTTCAAAGTCTAGGGGACTGATGACCTCAGATGTTAAGACTCATAGCGCTTAGAGCCATTTGAACCATTTGATCGCGAAGGAAGACCGTCGACATAGACCACAGTCGGCAATGCCAAGCTAATGGAGGTACAGATTCGCAACAATCGCGATTTAGCAATAATGAGGACGTTCACGCAGGAGTTCTACAATGGTTGCGTCACCGAGGAGGGCTTTTCTATCGTCGAGGAACGGAACGATTGGTAGAAAGTTCGGTCCGTTGTTTAAAGAGGCTTGGTGATTACAAGATGAACAGCCCCGCAGGCTGTGATGTTTGGAAGGTAGAAGATGTGGCACTGACGGTAGTTAAGCTGTGAGGACGGGTCGTGAGTCGTGCTTGGAGAGTTCAGCTGGTAGAGCGCTCTCTCGCAAAAGGCATAGGTCCCAGATTCGTGTCCCGGTCTGGCAGACAGTTGTAATTTGTCGGGACGTTTGGTGACGAAATTGCAAAATAGTTTCATGTATCTGTGTCACTTTGAAGAGTAATCATCATTCAATAAAAGTTACTTGGTGTACTATAAAGATGAGTAACTTGCTACCTGAAGCCTCCTCGTATTAATGAGAATCAAGAATCATGGTACTTCAGTGCCACAAAAGGTTACCGTTTGGCTGTAACCAGTCGTGGCTTATGACAGAAGAAATCAGAATACGGTCGTCTTGGTCGCAGACGGCGAGACAGGTAATTTTCAGTCCTGATGGCAATAGCTGGAAACGTACCGGGTTTGAGAAACCATTTAATAGAAAGACAACTCAGAAATCGAGCCAGACGTTGTGAATCGCCCTGTCCATCACTTTCGCGTACGTGGCAGCACTCACATGAGATGATGTAGAAGCGGAAAACGCGAAAGCGTCATTTATTGACAGAAGGTTTTTCATCCAGGCCTGTCAGGTACAACATGTGTCGGCAGAGCGTTCTCCCTTAATACAGATTTCTTATTCTCTTCGCTGTGAAGAGCAGGAGGTCGGACTCAAATGAAAACATCTGCGATTCCGTTACGAAATCTAGACGTTGTCTCTCTTAATCTCGACTATTTTTCATCGTACTGTCATTGCGCTGGCTACCAGCAGTAGCTCTTCATGTCATGAACAGCGAATTAGAGCAACTCTACAATTTGTAGACCGTTAAAAACAGATTTAACGTAAAGAACTATCAATAAGCACCTTCACACAGATTAAATTATGACAGATTATTTTCTTTAAATTTGTCTATTACTCCAGCACTGTTGAATAAAGCGCACGTGTTTACCACAGGTACCGTCAAGCAGATTTTCTGTATCTTTATCTGCGTTTCACTTTCTGCTGGGCCACCTACGTGGATGATGTCGTGGATACGACGCAAAACAGAAAATAATTTTTCACTACTGTAGTTTAAGGAGAAGGTAAAGTATATTACTGTTAACAGAAGTAGTAAGTACAGAATAACGATATAGCAAAGGGAAAACCAACGTGTTCGATGGCAGTGTTCTTAGCTGCCTCACGTAAGACATAACAGAGTACATTCAGTTTATCGAAACAGGTTTATGATTAGGTAATTTACATAACTGCAAACACAAGAAAAATATCCAAACTAACGATGCTACATCAAAGGAAAATTATCAGAAAGAGGCTGTAATAGACAGAACTACTGTGGCGCATCTAATCAAAACATCTCCGATAATTTGTTTAATACATTCCAGTGTCATTCTTTGCCCTCTGTGGAGCTATTTCCTGGTGTAACAAATGTCTTGTCATCCCAATCCTCCTCGTAGCTATAACAATATTTCTCAGTTATCTCTTTCCTCGCCGACTCTCTGGACAACCTCTTCATTCGGTAGAAGAAGCGCGAAGACCTCTCCATAAATGCCTACTTATTCACAACTGGTTTCAAGGTTCAGATCATCATTATCAGATGTCTTATTGACGTTTGTAATATTTTACGTACCATTCTTAAAAACTGTGGTGTCACAAAGTATAAACTCCACCCTACTTTACGGCTGTCAAGTTGTCCATTTTATCATTGACAACATAATGTATTTTACTACTTGACAGAAGTGTGGATTTTATGTTATTTAGCGCCACAGTTTTATTGTTGTCACGTAAACTGTTATAAATGACTGTAAGACACCAAATACAACTAAAGACGTACACTGGCGGAAAAAAGTAGCAACCAAAAATAATTAATGTAAAGTAATGAAATTTCAGGAATACTTTTGTCTAAGTAACATATTTAAGTGATTAAGATTGCAAGATCACAGATTAATATAAGGGCGAGATAAGCCATTGCCAGAATGTTGAATGCAAGCATGCAAACGTGCAGGCATTGTGCTGTACAGCTGCCGGGTATCAGTTAGTGTACTGGAGTTCCGTGTCTGTTGCACTTGGTTAGTCGAAACAGGACACTTCTTGGAAGATTAAAACTGTGTGCCAGACCGAGACTCGAACTCGGGACCTTTGTCTTTCGCGGCCAAGTGCTCTACCGACTGAGCACGACTCACAACCCGCTCTCACAGCTTTAGTTCTGCCCGTACCTCGTCTCCTACCTTCTAAACTTCACAGTGCAGACTCCGCTGCAGAGTGAAAAATCTCATTCTGAATACAGCGACAGTTAATGTAGTTTGTGAATGACGCTGAAGTCGTCGGCTGATGGTGTACCGTATGTGCTCGATTACAGACAGATCAGGGGATCGGGCAGGCCAAGGCAACATCTCATCACACTTTAGGGCATGTTATGTTACAAGGCATTTAGAAAAGGCATTTGACAATGTGGTTTGGGACAAGCTGGCGACTATTATGAGGGAAAAGAGAGTGGACTGGAAAACCAGAAGACTTATAAACTCATTGTACCTTGATCATAAAGTTTCAGTTAAAGTGAGAGGAGAAAGTACATACTGGATCAGACTAGGGAAAGGAGTAAGACAAGGATGCTGTTTATCACCTATTCTTTTCAACCTGTACTTGGAAAATATGATTGACCAATGCTCATTAGATGACAAAGGAGTAGAAATTGGAGGAAGAAGAGTAGGGTGCTTGAGATTTGCTGATGACATGGTCCTTCTAGCCACAGGGGAAAAAGAATTACAGGATTTGGTGGACACCATTGCAACTAACGGAAAAGAAAAAAATATGGAATGAAAATTAACACAAATAAAACAAAAGTATTGGCAATAGGAGGAAATAAGGAAATAAAAATTGTGCTGAATGGAGAAACACTAGAACAGGTGCAAAATTTTAAGTATCTTGGAAGCAGGATAGACACCGACTGGAAGTGCACCACAGAAATTAAAACAAGGATAGCAATGGCAAAAGAGGCGTTTTATAAGAAAAGGAGAATCTTCTGCAGCGGTATGGACAGAGAACTCAGAAAGAGACTCATAAAATGTCTTGTATGGAGTGTTCTTCTATATGGCGCTGAAACATGGACTATGAGGAAAAAAGACAGAGAAAGGCTGGAGGCTTTTGAGATCTGGACATGGCGGAAGATGGAAGGAATAAGTTGGATGGACAGAGTATAAAATGAAGAGGTACTGAGAAGAGTGGGAGAGAAAAGGCAGTTACTAGATGTAATAAAGAGAAGAAAAAGAAATTGGATTGGGCATATATTAAGAAAGAATGACGGATTGATAAAAACAGTTTGAGAAGGTTATGTAGAAGGGAAAAGGAAGCGAGGAAGGAAGAGATTCCAGATACTGGATGACATGATGGACGGTACAACATACAGCAGCCTTAAGAAGGAAGCAATGGATCGCAGAAAATGGAGAGGCAAAGGACCTGCTAATATAGCAGATAACTGATGATGATGATGATGTTACAACAACAGTATCTATTTGGAACCCCCCCCCCCCCCCCTTTCGCCCTGACTGTTGTTCGTGAATGGCACACAACAGGTCAAATCAGCATACTGACGTACAAATTAGCAGTCTGGATGGGTGGCATAACCATGAGAGTGCTCCTTCTGTCATACGAAACCGCATCCAGGATCGTAATTCCAGGTGCAGGAGATATTGGAAATTTGTGGTAAGTTCTATGGGGCCAAACTGCTGAGGTCATCGGTCCCTAGGCTTAGACACTACTTAATCTAACTTAAACTAATTTACGCTGTGGACAACACACACACACCCATGCCACAATGCCTGAGGGAGGACTCGAACCTCCTACGGGGGGGACCCGCGCGAACAGTGGCAAGGCGCCCTAGACCGTACGGCTACCCGGGTGGCCCGGGTGCAGGTCCAGTTAGCTTGATTACGTGCCCTCAACTGGCCTACTTCTAGGCAACAGACAGCCATCCGTCACTGGAACAAAGGCAGAATCATCTTTCGTCAGAAAACACACCAGGCCTCCACCCTCACCTTCAACGAACTCTCGCGTCACACCAGTGAAGTTGAATATGGCGGTGGTCTGGACTTAGTGGAATGCACGCTAAAGCGATCGGAACTGTCCTTCAAGTAACTGATTTGTAACAGCTCGTTGTGTCACTGTGGTGCCAACTGCTGTTTAAATTGCTGCTGCAATTGCAGTACGATGCGCCAGAGCCATACGCCGAACACGATGGACTTCCCTGTCGGTAGTACCACGTGGTTGTCCGGGGCACGGTCTTCTTGCACCGTTCACTCCTGTGACCACCCTGCCAGCAATCATGTACCGTGGCTGCATTCCTGCCAAGTCTTTCTGCAGTATCTCAGAAGGAACATCCAACTTTCCGTAGCCCTATTACACGCCCTCACTCAGACTCAGTGAGGTTTTGATAATGGCGTCGCCCGCATCTCGTGGTCGTGCGGTAGCGTTCTCGCTTCCCACGCCCGGGTTCCCGGGTTCGATTCCCGGCGGGGTCAGGGATTTTCTCTGCCTCGTGATGGCTGGGTGTTGTGTGCTGTCCTTAGGTTAGTTAGGTTTAAGTAGTTCTAAGTTCTAGGGGACTGATGACCGTAGCAGTTAAGTCCCATAGTGCTCAGAGCCATTTGAACCATTTTTTTTGATAATGGCGTCTTTGTCGCCTTAGCGGCATTCTTGACTAACATCAACGCACCATGTCCAATCCCAAAGGACAGCTTGATTTGAATCCTCATAGTGGCGATACTAGCTCCCATTATGCGACTGGTGCGAAATCTGAGTAGGCATCATCTTTCAGATGCAGAAACACGCATATCAACTTTCGTTTCTGTTGCACAACTCCTTCTTGGTTTTACGTTTTTTCCCGTCAGTGTATTTATTAACAGCTCTCGATGTTGGAACTATCACGTTTTTTTTTTTAATAATTACGAGATGAGGGACACCAACTTCACGAAGAAGGTACCACGGCAAAAAACTAAAGCAAAAAATATACGAACAGAAACTTTTATATGGTTCCAGTTGCTCAATACGAAGATTAAAAAAAAGAACTTACTTGCCTCAGCTCCTTTGCAATTCAAAAAATTTAAAAAGCTACACTAGAGCTTTTGAAAATAATTAGCAGCAGTAGCTTGTATTTGTGCGAACAAAGCAGAATATCGAAATAATTATGTTATTTACGGAACATCAAAAGAAAGGAATATGAAGAACAATTTGCATGATAGATACGTCCACAGCCGTTGCGCACGACATAAAATTTTGAAAGTAATGCTTATCGTTACAAAACACAGACTTTTCAGGGAGAGTAAGTGCAATACACCTAGAAATAGAGAATATCTGGAATAAGTACCGGATTCATTTGAATGAGGAGTGCGTTACTTACTCAATTGTCGGTTCTGATGCGTACCTGTAACAGAAAAACAAGTTATTGGTTTGAGAAAAACGGAGCAGGAATGACAAGGACTAAAATAAGCAGGAATCACTCACTTTTTAACTTACAAACTATAACATTACAGCAGTCTTCCAGTAAGAGTGTGCAGAAAGTATACAACAAAGTATGCAGTATTTAACTTTTTTTTTCTCATCGCTCTTCTGAGTGATTTGATGCGGCCCGCCACGAATTTCTCTCCTGTGCCAACCTCTTCATCTCAGAGTAGCACTTGCAACCTACGTCCTGAACTGTTTCCTGGATGTATTCCAGCCTCTGTCTTCCTCTACAGTTTTTGCCCTTACAACTCCCTCTAGTACCATACAAGTCATTCCCTGATGCCTTAACAGATGTCCTACCATCCTGCCCAGTCTCCTTATCAGTGTTTCCCACATATTCCTTTCCTCTCCGATTCTGCTCAGGACCTCCTCATTCCTTGCCCTATCAGTACACTTAATTTTTCCACATTCGTTTGTAGCACCGTATCTCAAATGCTTCGATTCACTTCTGTTCCGCTTTTCCCACAGTCCATGTTTCACTACCATACAATACTGTGTTCCAACGTACATTCTCAGAAATTTCTTCCTCAAATTAAGACCTATGTTTATTCTAGTTGACTTGGTCAGGGAGTCCCTTTTTGCCAGTGCTAATTTGCTTTTGATGTCCACATTGCTCCCTCCGTGATTGGGTATTTTGCTGTCTATGTAGCAGAATTCCTGAACTTCATCTTCTTCGTGACCATCAATCCTGATGTTAAATTTCTCGCTGTTCTCATTTCTGCTAGTTCTCATTACTTTCGTCTTTCTTAGATTTACTCTCAATACATACTCTGTACTTAGTAGAATGTTCATTTCATTCAGCAGATCATGTAGTTCTTCTTCACTTTCACTCAGGACAGCAATGTCATCAGCGAATCGCATCATTATTACCCTTTCACCTTGAATTTTAATTCCTCTTCTGAAACTTTCATTTCCATTATTGCTTTTCGATGTACTAATTGAACAGTAGAGGCGAAAGGCTACATCCGTGTCTTGCACCCTTTTTAATTCGAGCACTTCGCTCTTGGTCATCCACTCTGGCTCTTAGCTCTTGTACATATTTTATATTACCCGTCTCTCCCTGAAGCTTACCTCCATTTTTCTCAGAATTTCGAACATCTTGCACCCTTTTTCATTGTTGAACGCTTTTTCCAGGTTGACAGATCGTGTGAACATGTCTGGTGCCTTTACCTTTCCTAAAGCCAAACTGATCTTCATCTAACACATCCTCAAATTTTTTTCCATTCTTCTGGATATTATTCTTGTCAGAAACTTGGATGCATGAGCTGTTAACCTGCTTGTGTGGTAATTCTCGCACTTGTCAGCTTTGGCAGTCATCAGAATTATGTGGATTGGATGATGTTTTTCCAAAAGTCAGATGGTATGTCACCAGTCTCATACATTCTACACAGCAACTTGAATAGTCGTTTTTTTGCCACTTCCCTAATAACATTAGAAATTCTGATGGAATTTTATTCACCCCTTCGGCCTTATTTGTTCTGAAGTCCTCCAAAGTTCTCTTAAACTCTGATTCTAATACTGGATGCCCTATCTCCTCTAAATCGACTCCTATTTCTTCTTCTATCACATCAGACAAATCTTCCCCCTCATAGAAGGCTTCAGTGTACTCTTTCCATCTATCCGCTCTCTCCTCTGCATTTAACAGTGATATTCCCGTTTCGCTCTTAACACCCTTGTTTTTGATTTCACCAAAGGTTCTTCGACTTTCCTATACGCTTAGTCAGTCCTTCCAAGGAGCATTTCTTTACCGATTTCCTCACATTTTTCATGCAGCCATTTCGTAGAAGCTCTAAGCACTATCTGAGGTCATCAGAGCCAAAGGGTTAGAAATACTTAAACCTAACTAACCTAAGGACAGCATACACATCCATGCCCGGAGCAGGATTCGAACCTGCGACCGTAGCAGCAGCGCGGTTGCCGACTGAAGCGCCTAGAACCGCTCGGCCACAACGGCTGGTAGCCATTTCGTCTTAACCTCCCAGCACTTCCTAGTTATTTCATTCTTCAGCCACTTATATTTCTGTATTCTTGAATGTCCCTGAAGATTTTTGTACTTCCTTATTTATCGATCAACTGAAATATTTCATTTGTTACCCGTGGTTTCTTCGCAGTTACCCTCTTTGTACATACGTTTTTCTTTCCAGCTTATATGACTGCCCTTTTTAGAGATGTCCAGTCCTCTTTTTCTGTACTGTCCACTGAGCTATTCCATATTGCTGTATCTATACCATTAGAGAACTTCAAGCATACCTCGTCATTCCTTAGTGCGTCCATATCCCATGTCTTTGCGTATTATGTAACATAACAGCAAGATTTGCGTATTATCTAACATACTGCAAATAAGCCTTCATTTCAGCGAAGGCTAAGTACCATCACTGTAGCCAAGAAGATATTAATAAAACTTAATTCCGCCGTAGAGAAGTTATATTAACTAACAGTGGCAACATAGACTGCGGATCACAATGCTTTGACACAGAGTGCTTGAAACGTGTCAGTGACACCCAGCAAAGGTACAGCGCGATGTGAGTAGACGGACACACGTGCACAAATTAACTAGTCTGACATTCAGAAGGACTATCGTTGCACCTCTGGTGCACAGCAAATAAAGCGACACAGTGATGACATTGCATATAATACATTTCTGATGGACTAGCCGATCTCTTAGTGGCTTGAATTCCTATGGTGTCTGTTTTAACGCTTATTTGACAAAGATTTCAAACGCTTAAGCAGTGTTTCAAATCTGATTGCATTAGCGAATCGTATGCTGTTTCTTTTACTGATGCACTGCACCTTGACAGGTTTCTTACAACAAATCTATACTATCCGATCAAAAGTATCCGAACATCTATTCAAATGGCTCTGAGCACTATGGGACTCAACTGCTGAGGTCATTAGTCCCCTAGAACTTAGAACTAGTTAAACCTAACTAACCTAAGGACATCACAAACATCCATGCCCGAGGCAGGATTCGAACCTGCGACCGTAGCGGTCTTGCGGTTCCAGACTGCAGCGCCTTTAACCGCACGCATGTGATTACATTTTCATGCAATTCGGGTGCTTAGATCCTGAGAAATCAGTACCCGAACAACCGGCTCTGGCAGTAATAATGGCCGTAATATGTCTGGGCATTGAGTCAAACAGAGCTTGGATGGCGTGTACAGGCACAGCTACCCACGCAGCTTCAACGCGATACCACAGTTCATCAAGAGTAGTGACTGGTGTATTGTGACCAGCCAGTTGCTCGGCCAGCATTGACCAGACGTTCTCAATTGGTGAGAGATCTCGAGAATGTGCTGGTCAGGGCAGCAGTCGAACATTTTCTGTATCCAGAAAGACCCGTACACGACCTGCAACATGAGGTCATGCATTATTCTGCCGAAATGTAGTGTTTCGCAGGGATCGAATGAAGGGTAGAGCCACGGGTGGTAACACGTCTGAAATGTAACGTCCACTGTGCAAAGTTACCGCACGGCCACTTCGGCCGGCGAACATCTATTACTGGATGGTAATATGAGGTGTGTTCACCTTTCACTTTTATGACAGGTTGCGCTTTGAAACTTCCTGGCAGATTAAGACTGTGTGCTGGATCGAGTCTCGAACTCGGGACCTTTCCCTTTTGTGGACAACTGGTCTACCGACTGAGCTATCCAAGCAAGACTCGCAAACCCTCCGCACAGCTGTACTTCCAGGAGCACCTCGTCGCCTACCTTCCAAAAGCACAGAAGCTCTAATGCAGAAGTTGCAAGACTAGCACTCCTGGTAGAAGGTTTTAAGCCGCCAGGAAGTTCCATAACAGCGCACACCCCGCTGCAGAACGAAAATTTCATTCTATAAGTCGCTAAGATATGTCCCTTCAATATGCTTTCTTCCAGGAGTGCTCGTTCTTCAAGGTTTGCAGCACAGCTTCTGTGATGTCTGGAAGGTGGAGACCAGCTACCGGCAGAATTAAAACTGTGAGAACGAGTCGTGAGTCGTGCTTGGGTAGCTCAGTCGGTAGAATACTTGACCGCGAAAGGCAAGGGTCCCGAGTTGGATTCTCTGCCCGGCAGACAGTTTTAGTCTCCCAGGAAGTTTGGTATCAGCGCACACTCCGCTGCAGAGTGAAAATTTCATTCGGACTCGAATTTTGCTGGGGACACTTTCAGCGGAGGAATGGCAGTCCATTCCTCCTCAAGAGCCGAAACACTGCACAATTCTGTGAAATGTGTTCATATCCTGGCACATATCGAGTTTTCTCAAGCGCACTAAGGGAAGCACACGCCAACCTTGAAAAAAACACCCATTTTGTAACTTCGATTCCCCTGTACTTGACTGTTGGTAGGTACCGTTCTCCAGGTATTCGCCGTACCGAAACAAAAAAATGGCTCTGAGCACTATGCGACTTAACTTCTGAGGCCATCAGTCGCCTAGAACATAGAACTAATTAAACCTAACTAACCTAAGGACATCACACACATCCATGCCCGAGGCAGGATTCGAACCTGCGACCGTAACGGTTACTCACCCAAACACTTACATCGAATTACCACGAGGCGAGGCGTGTTTCATCACTCCGGATCAGACTTTCCAAACATCCGCTGTATAGTGCTTAGCTTTTTACACTACCTCAAGCGTCGCTTTGCGTAGACTGAAGACATGTGTGGCATATGAGAAATTGCTCAACTGTGTTTATCCCATTCTATGTAGCTCCCTACGTACAGTCATTGCGCTAGCTGGACATCTAGTTGCCATTTGGAAATCACGGCTCATTCCTTCCGCTGATATGCAATTTTTTACAACAACCCTCCTCTACGTAAGTACATGAGGCCTGTCTGGTCTTGTTTTGGCTGTGGATGTTCAAAAAAATGGTTCAAATGGCTCTGAGCACTATGGGACTCAACTGCTGTGGTCATAAGTCCCCTAGAACTTAGAACTACTTAAACCTAACTAACCTCAGGACAGCACACAACACCCAGCCATCACGAGGCAGAGAAAATCCCTGACCCCGCCGGGAATCGAACCCGGGAACCCGGGCGTGGGAAGCGAGAACGCTACCGCACGACCACGAGATGCGGGCTGTGGATGTTCCTCCGTGTTTCCAATTCACAGTCACATCACACATAATCGACTTCGACAGCTTTAGAATGATTGCATCGTTCCTAATAGTTTTCTTACTCAGGTGGCATCCAGTGTCTAGTCCATGCTGGAAGCCACTGAACTGTCCTGACCAACCTGTTCTGTTGTTTCTACTTCTCTGCTGAGAACACAAAACTCTTTGCCTTATTTTATGGCCGGCCGATGTGGCCGAGCGGTTCGAGGCGCTACAGTCTGGAAACGCGCGACCGCTACGGTTGCAGGTTCGAATCTTCCTCGGGCATGGATGTGTGTGATGTCTTTAGGTTAGTTAGGTTTAAGTAGTTCTAAGTCTAGGGGACAGATGACCTCAGATTTTAAGTCCCACAGTGCTTAGAGCCATTTTTTGAAGACCCTGCTTTCTGACCAATGTTTTTGGGGGCTTTCCATTTCTTGTGCGGCAAATGTTGCAACAAGGACTCCCCTCATGAATATATTCAATTGGGACTCTCTCGATCCAAATACCATTTCGCCTTGTATTCGGCTGAAAAATTCATGACTCGACAGGGGTCATTACTCGAATAGTAAGTACAGACAGAGTGAAAAATACAATGAAAAAAAATTTTTTACACGAGGAAATTTTACGAAAGTTGTTTTACATTCGGCCGCCGACTACAGCGCGCCACCAACGATACTTGATTGTACCGTGGGTTACTGCATCTCAGGTCCACTAGCTACGCTGCCCTCAGGAAGTGTACGGTAACAGTCTGGTATCCACACAAACACGCCAGGGTGTTTTCAACCGAACCTTCGCCAGCTTCCAAAATACCGTGTGGTGGCAGCCTCGCCGACAGCGGCGCGCATTTCGTAGTAAGCAGCACCATTCCTCTTCCGCGAAATCACGTGTCTGCTGAACCGAAAGTGCACCGGTACGCTTCCGCCACGCGGGTTCTTCGGAGCCGCCCGGCATTCTACAGCCAGTGCACACTCCGCGCTTACGCTGGCCGCAAATAGCAGCCCATGAATCGGAATTCTCGCTTAGCACACGAGAAAACCAGAATTACGCCGACTGCAGTCAGCAGTCTCTCAATCGGGGTTCGCACTCGAACCTTCGCCACGCTGCACCTCGTCCCAATTACCCTGAATCCCACGCCTCGTTGGCAGTCGTCTCATCCGTCCTCGAGATCGTACCTCATTGAACTTCCACCGTCATCGAGCTCACGCCTTGCTGGACTTCAACCGTCCTCGAACTCGCTCGAGTTCAGTGATACATTGTCAAGGACCTTTAGTGCAATGTGTGTTGACTCTTGGCGAACGGTGCAACAGTGCAGTCTCGCTTCCCAAGAAACTATTGTTACATTTTGGGCATTAGACTTAATAAACGCATCATTGTTCCTGGCTATCCAGGTACATCCATTGTAGACAGTTGAAAATACAAAACCTTTCTATATTTCCTTACGATCCTCTAAACACGATTCAACGATATTTTTCTGTACACAACAGCATCGTCAGCGAACAATCAACCCCCTTAGCCACCCGAACGGGCTTTCCAACTGACACAATATCCCAGCCCGTCACAAATTACTATTCCCTGCCTCGTGATGACTGGGTGTTGTGTGATGTCCTTAGGTTAGTTAGGTTTAAGTTCTAAGTTCTAGGGGACTGATGACCATAGATGTTAAGTCCCATAGTGCTGAGAGCCATTTGAACCACAAATTACTAGTGTAGCATCAATCTGCACTGAAAGAATGGATGTTTGGCAATCGCGCCGTAGGTACGTGGGGTACTATGTAATAGGAGGGAATTTAGGTCAGCTGGGCATCGTGCTGGGCGGTTAATGCGGCAGGTCGCGTTAAGCGGGAGGTCCGTGTTCGAGCTCTCCTTTGGCACAAATTTTCGTTTGTTACCATTGATTCATTTCAATGCCTAAACGCGGCTAACGTAATTGAATAACTTCCATTAGTATTTGTAAGGCGTCCATATCATATGAGGTGTCCTTTCTTTCGGATATGTCCGAAAGGTGGGATATTATACATAAATGAGCTGCGACTGTTAGATAATGTATTTTTAGCCGCATATCCCAGTACCCAGCAGACTGGGAGTGCGACGGAGGGATTCAGACATTGCAGATGCTATTACCCTTTTTCGGATATACACGATTTTACTTCCGGTTCACCTAAATCCGTTGACCATTATAAGCTACTAGGTTCTCTCAGTCATTCATCAACCAAATCGTGACGTACTACGAAGTCATCGTCAAACCTCAAAGTCTGTGTTGTTTCCACCTGAGATATAATTCCACTTTCTCCAGAGTCTTCTAAGCTAGTTATTTCCATTCAGAGACTGAAAAATATCGGATACAAGCTGAAATCGCGTATCACTACCATCCTAACTACTGCTTCCCTTTCAAATCCTTCCAATCTTATAAATGCAGTCTGATTTCCATCCAAGTTGCATTTTACATTATGCTCCCCGTATTTCATATATCTGTACTGGAATTTCAGAGAATGAATTCCTGTCAACATTGTCAGAAGCTTTCATTAAATCTATAAAGCGTTCGTGCTGGACGTGCAGACCGCGTGAGACGACGCTTCATCCAGTCCCAAACATGCTCAATGGGGGACAGATCCGGAGATCTTGCTGGCCAGGGTAGTTGACTTACACCTTCTAGAGCACGTTGGGTGGCACGGGATACATGCGGACGTGCATTGTCCTGTTGGAACAGCAAGTTCCCTTGCCGGTCTAGGAATGGTAGAACGATGGGTTCGATGACGGTTTGGATGTACCGTGCACTATTCAGTGTCCCCTCGACGATCACCAGTGGTGTACGGCCAGTGTAGGAGATCGCTCCCCACACCATGATGCCGGGTGTTGGCCCTGTGTGCCTCGGTCGTATGCATTCCTGATTGTGGCGCTCACCTGCACGGCGCCAAACACGCATACGAGCATCATTGGCACCAAGGCAGAAGCGACTCTCACCGCTGAAGACGACACGTCTCCATTCGTCCCTCCATTCACGCCTGTCGCGACACCACTGGAGGCGGGCTGCACGATGTTGGGGCGTGAGCGGAAGACGGCCTAACGGTGTGCGGGACCGTAGCCCAGCTTCATGGAGACGGTTGCGAATGGTCCTCGCCGATACCCCAGGAGCAACAGTGTCCCTAATTTGCTGGGAAGTGGCGGTGCGGTCCCCTACGGCACTGCGTAGGATCCTACGGTCTTGGCGTGCATCCGTGCGTCACTGCGGTCCGGTCCCAGGTCGACGGGCACGTGCACCTTCCGCCGACCACTGGCGACAACATCGATGTACTGTGGAGACCTCACGCCCCACGTGTTGAGCAGTTCGGCGGTACGTCCACCCGGCCTCCCGCATGCCCACTATACGCCCTCGCTCAAAGTCCGTCTACTGCACATACGGTTCACGTCCACGCTGTCGCGGCATGCTACCAGTGTTAAAGACTGCGATGGAGCTCCGTATGCCACGGCAAACTGGCTGACACTGACGGCGGCGGTGCACAAATGCTGCGCAGCTAGCGCCATTTGACGGCCAACACCGCGGTTCCTGGTGTGTCCGCTGTGCCGTGCGTGTGATCATTGCTTGTACAGCCCTCTCACAGTGTCCGGAGCAAGTATGGTGGGTCTGACACACCGGTGTCAATGTGTTCTTTTTTCCATTTCCAGGAGTGTATTTTTTTTTATTATTCGAGATACACTTACATCTGTGGAAAGTACGTTCCTATTTCTCTGGTTTTATTGTGTAGTCTTGTTTTTCAGACTCCTGGAGGACCTCCTCACAATGGATCTGATAGAACCTAATTTAGTTTATTCCATTTCAATAGTAAATATCAAGCTTAGAATTCTTCTGAAAATGACAGTTTAGTTTCCGCCAGATAGATATCAACAAATTTTCATAATAGTCTGTATAGGTTAATAATAGTGTCGAGTAATTTGTAATCATGCCTGCTTCTGTAGCAGTGTGTCTCACTGCCATGTGCAGGACACTGGTACGATTCCGGGGGCGGCCAGGGACGTTTGGTTGGTAAGAAGTGTGACTGTACTTGAATAGATAACGGCTCCAAAGTCTGGAAAGCCGACAATGCCTGGAAGAGCGGTGGGCAGATCTCACGCCCCTCCACACCACATCACATGACGTCACATGCCAGAGGATGACATGGCGGTGGGTCGGCAACGCGAGGTCCTCTGGACCTGACAGTGGAGTTACTTAGCTGGCTAGTTAATCTGTAATAATACTTCCTTTTACCTGATATGAGATATTAGAATTTCTCTCTAGCGACTCCCGCCTACCAGATACGGAATCCACATGCGCATTTATCGACACCTTTTTCTGAACGCGGCGTGTGCTGAGTGCGAACAGCTTCTATCCAATGTGACTTTCACAAAACTGCCGCTAGCTGCCTAGCTCAGGTCACCGCATTTTTATGTGAAGCAGATACAAAGTTTGTGTTTGATATATGCGGACCCCGCAGCGCTTGTGCAACTTTGATATGGCGGCAAACATGCGACCAGAGCGCCGCGCAGAACAATGCAGCCCCATCTCTCTCAAAGGCCGCGGGTGGACCCACGATCCGTCAAGTCGGCAAACACTGGCCTCAGACAATGGGTGCCGCGCTGCTGCAAGTTCTGCGAGGTGGCCACGGGATGCTATATGCGCCGGAGGCCCGTGCAATTATTAAACCTCTTCATAAGAAAGGTGACAAGAAAGACATCTATAATTACCATATAATTCCCCTACTGACGGCTTTATCAAAAATATTTGCAAAATTGACCCACTGAAGAGTGGTCTCACATTTACGTAAAAACAATTTACTTAGAAGATCACACTTAGGTTTCAGTATGGGTTACTCAACTGAGAATGCTATTCACACATCCACCCATCAAATATTACAAACCTTAAATAATAACATATCACCAGTTTGTACTATTTGTGATCTTTCCAAAGCGTTTGATTGTGTAGATTATGTTGCACTCATACAGAAGCTTTATGGAATTGACAGCTTTACACACAACTGGTTTGGATAATTCTTAACAAATGGAATGTAAAAAGGTTGTGCTGCATACTTCAGGCAATGTTGGAAAGGAAGAAAATTTTAGTGAATCATGAGGAATCGCAAAGGGAGTCTCACAGTGATCAAGTTTGGGTTCACACCTATTCCTTGTATATGTTAATGACCTCCCACTTAACATTCAACAAGCATAATTGGTACTTTTTTGCAATCGCTACTGGTGTTATAAAATGTCGCATTACAGAGAAAGCAAGAAGAGAGATTGTTAATGATGTTTTACTCAGAATCATTAAGTGGGTATCTGAAAGTGGACTATCCCGAAATTTTGAGGAAGGACATTATATTTAATTGGGTACAACAAATAGTCATACGAACAATAGATGCAGCACATGAACAGGAGTCAGTAAAATTTTTGGGTGCTCATATTGATGAAAACTTCAACTGGAAGAAGCATAGAGCTGACGGTTTCATACAACTAATTTCGCCCACTTATGATCTTCGTGTAATTGGTAGAATTCCATTTGACCTACTGATAGCCTTGGGAGACAACCATGACAAAACCTCTTCATCTGATGAGCAAGATGTATTAGGCAGGCGAAATACCCTCAGACTTCAAGAAGAATGCAGTAATTCCAATCCCAAGGAAAGCAGGTGTTGACAAGTGTAAAAATTACCGAACAATCAAGTCATGCTTTCAAAATACTGACACGAATTATTTACTAACGAATGGAAAAACTGGTAGAAACCGACCTCGGGGAAGATCAGTTTGGATTCCGTAGAAATGTTGGAACACGTGAGGCACTGCTGACCTTACGACTTATCTTAGAAGATAGGTTAAGGAAAAGAAAATCTACCTTTCTAGCATTTGTAGACTTAGAAAAACCTTTTGACAATGTCGACTGGTATACTCTCTTTCAAATTCTGACTGTGGTAGATGTAAAGCACAGGGAGCGAAAGGCAATTTACAATTTGTGCAGCGACCAGATAGCTGTTATAAGAGTCGAGTTCAGAAAAGAAAAGCAGTGTTTGAAAAGACAGTGAGACAGGGTTGTAGCCTGTCCACTATGTTATTCAATCTGTACATTGAGCAAACAGTAAAGGAAACAAAAGAAAAATTAGGAGTAGGAATTCAAATCCATGGAGAAGAAGTAAAAACGTTTAGGTTTGCCGATGACATTGTAATTCTATTAGAGATAGCAAACGACCTGGAAGAGCAGCTGAATGGAATAGACAGTGTCTTGAAAGGAGAATATAAGATGAACATCAACAAAAGCAAAAGCGAGGATAATGAAATGTAGTCGAATTAAATCGGGTTATGCTAAGGGAACTAGATTAGGATATGAGACGCTTAAAGTAGTAAATGAGTTTTGCTATTTGGGGAGCAAAATAACTGATGCTTGTCGAAGTAGAGAGGATATAAAATGTAGAACGTTTCTGAAGAAGAGAAATTAACATCGAGTATAGATGAAAGCGTCAGGAAGTATTTGTAAGGAGTGTAGCCGTGTATGGAAGTGAAAGATGGAGGATAAATAGTTTAGAAAAGAAGAGAATAGAAGCTTTCGAAATGTGGTGCTGCAGAAGAATGCTAACGATTCGATGGGTAATCACGTAACGAATGAGGAGGTACTGAATAGAATTGGAAAGAAGAGGGATTTGTGGCACAACCTGACTAGAAGAAGGGATCGGATAATAAGACATATTATGAGGCATCAAGGGATCATTAGTTTAGTACTGGAGGGAAGCGTTGAGGGTAGAAACCGCAGAGGGAAACCAAGAGTTGAATACACTAAGCAGATTCAGAAGGATGTAGGTTGCAGTAATTACTCGGAGATGAAGAAGCTTGCACAGGATAGAGTAGCATGGAGAGCTGCGTCAAACCAGTCTCTGGACTGAAGACCACAACAACAACATATATGAAACCTCCGGGCAGATTGAAACTGTGTGCCGGACCGAGACTCGAACTCGCGACCTTTACCTTTAGCGGGCAAGTGCTCTACCAACTGAGCTACGCAAGCACGACTCATGCGCTCTCCTCCAGCTTTACTTCCGCCGGTATCTCGTCTCCTACCTTCCAAACTTTACAGAAGCTCTCCTGCGAACCTTGCAGGACTAGCACTGCTGAAAGAAAGGATATTGCAGAGACGTGGCTTAGCCACAGCTGTGTAGAGTTCTGTGTAGGTAGCAGTTACGTGATTTTATTTCGGTGATTGCAAAATGGAGTCGAATGTATGCAGTGGGTAGCCGAGGCAGCTAGTTCATGGCGATTCGGTCAACCAAGTAAATGAATGTACTGAAAATGCTGCAAACCACTACAGGGAGCCTGTGTGTCGGAATTCTCATCTAGTGTGGCGCAATGGCGTTACGATAGAAAAATGAGTCACACAGAAGAGGATTTGGTGGTCTGTTGGATTGATGTTAGTTTCATATACTTATAGTATGGGTTCGATTCCAACTTTTGCTGATGATTTTTGATAGGGAGAGACAGATTCTATACTCTTCTGGTTACTCCAAATGAAGAAGGTATAATGGCATTGTGGTCTGAAATTCACATTAAACAAGATATTCCTTCTCTACCAAGTAGACGTAAGGCTACACCACAATAAAGTTAGGAGTGGCGACATGTAGAAACTGTCACCAGTACCCTTATTTATTTCTAGTGACGAAACAAACGCTATGTAGGGTGACAGAACTCTTATTCCATCTTTTATTTGAGCTTCTGCATGTCGATAAAATTTGTTCTGAACTAGGAACGTAACTGAGACAGCCCTTAACGCGGCATTTGATCCCCTCGTGACAATAAAGCTCGACTACAATTTGTTGTTTGTTCAAAACTGCAGATTCCTCAACATCTCCACATACTGCGCATGAATGGGTTCTAATCCTGGCCCAGCACTAATGTTTTCATTATGTATTATCAAGCTCTAGCATGAGAACACCTATTTGCTGGTGGATAATAATTTTGATTTATAATGTGTTTTGATTCGTTGTCAACACTAGCGATATCTGACGTTTTTGACTCCCAGTGAGGCACAGAACTATTTACGAGATCACTGTAAGTTCAAGGATGTTATTACGAGATACTGGTGGGGAGATATTCGGTAGCTGACGTCTCTTTGTGTGTAGTCAACAACGATATGTGTGGGGATGTATTTCCAGTCAGCACTGAACTCTTCATCTTATTATTTATAGTTCAAACATGCTCACATGTCGCTGCTGGTGTAACAAACCCATATTTAATGTTCGTTTTCTCTAGAATATAACAGCGATAGGGGCCGGGTTGGAGTCCTGGGAAGGAAAAAATTAATGTTTCGTCTCGTCATTTCAGTTAAAACATCTAGCTACTGCCGAGAAAATCCGATATGCACAGATGATTGTGCTTCGATAACAATCCGGTTAGGTTCTGGGCTCGAATCCCAGTCCAACACAAAGCTTTATTTCACGGCATCTCAAGTAAGTTACTTCGTAAGAAGCAATATTTAACATCTCTCGTAGTTCGTTAACAGGGATGCTGGGTAGGAATTCGCGCCCATTAAAAATGTTTGCGTTATGTAATTTAAAGTTGATATTTGCTAACTGATACTGTCTAAAATCGAGATGTATCACTCTCTGTATGCCTAGTCAGGAATAACTGTTAGTTTCCACCAGTCACGAAATCTTTGCTTAGTCTGCATGACCTGGGTTTGAATCCATATGCTGAACGAGACGGTTCGTCGTGTCATTTGAAGTTCATACATATTCTCAAGTAGCTGTTCGTGAATAACTTAAATTTTTAGTGTCATTTTGTGTTAAACAATAAGTACGGACGTTACTTTGAAGAGGAAATCATGAATACGACGAACTTACTACGTGGAACATCTATCTGACGTAATAATGAGAGTGGTAACATTTCAGGTATGTCATTTATTGTAATAAATGTGAGCGTACAAGTCTTAAGGACAGTCTTATCTGTGATAAGGTGTTCCCTGATATTTGTAGTATCGTGGTATTTCTTTACATCTTGAGTTATTGCGATACAGAGCAGTGTTTCCTAGTGGTATACAGCTGCGTTATGCGGGTTTCATGCGAATATGGCGAAATGCAATTCAGGTCGTTCGGATTCTTTTGAGGATGACTCTACATAGATCAGATTGCGACTGTAAGAGTCAAAGGAGATGAATGTAAGCAGTGGTTGTGAAGGGTTTTCGACAGCGTTATTTACTATCCCAGATACTACACGATCTATACTTCGAGCAAGCTGTGAAGGAAAATGAGGAGAAATTTGAAAAGAGAATTGAGCTACAATGAGAAATATTTAAAATTTTGAGGTTTACGATGTCATTGTAATTCTCTCAGACACGATTAAGAAATTAGAAAATCAATTTAAGGGAGTAGATTTCGTCTTGAAAAAGAGATAATGACATAAGTATCATCAAAGTAAAACAAGGCTAAACGAATATAATCAAATTAAATCAGGTATTGGTGAGAAATTAGATTAGAAAATGAGATGCTTAAACTAGTAAACGAGATTTGGTAATGGGCAGCAAAATAACCGAAGACTTGAAGAAGTAGAGAGAATGTGAAACACAGAATGGAAAAAGCAAGAATATCGTTTCTGAAAAAGAGAAATCTAATGTATGTGTAAGCGTTACGAATTCTTTTCTGAAGGTATTTGTCTGGATGATAGCGTTGTATGTATGTGAGTCATTTATGTAAACGGTTCCCTCAAGAAGAAAACAGAAACTTTCGAAATGTGACGTTACAGAAGAACACTTAAGATTAGACAGGTACCTCCGAAATTGGTTAAGATGTGCTGAGCATATTGGGGAGGAAAAAATCATAGCATTTCTTAAAGACAGGAGCGGTTAACAGCAAACATGTTGAGACATGATGAATAAATAGTCATATTGGCAATTTTGGGATGCGATAGGTGGAAAGGGAGGGGCAGGTACAATATAGAAGTAGACTGACGCTTGGCTACAGTAAGGATGTTTAAATGACTGTAAATTTCATTAATTATGGAGCGTTGAATGGGCTAGAAGAGGACAGGCCAGGGAGCTGCAACATATCAGGCTGACCGCTGAAGACTGCAAAAACAACAAATATATATCCCTTAATCGTCCCAAGTGTAATAACTCAAATTAATTTTGCTTACAGTCGATTGGGTATTCGAAGTCCATAGGATTATTGATTGGAAATTTCCAGATTTTTGGATATCAAATAAGTAAATAGACTTGTCCATTCGTTTAATAATTTATCTGTTTTGGCGAGTCACAGCCAAGTGTGATAGTCTAAATGATGAATTTCACCTTTTTTCGTTCTTTTACTGTATTTTGGACGCTGTTACACTTTGGCTCTGTGGCTATTTTCAAGTAATTCGTTATGTTCCTATGATAATTTGCCGCATGTCAAAAACATCATGTGTCAAAAACATCATGTGTCAAGAATATCACACTTCCTGGCAGATTAAAACGGTATGCCGGACCGAGACTCGAACTCGGGATCTTTGCCTTTCGCGGGCAAGTCCTCTACCAACTGAGCTCCCCATGCACGACTCACGCCCCTTCCTCACAGCTTTAATTCCGCCACTGCCTCGTCTCCTACCTTCCAAACTTCACAGAAGCTCTCCTGGTTCGCAGGAAGGTAGTGGCGGAATTAAAGCTGTGAGGACGGGGCGTGCGTGAGTCGTGCTTGGGTAGCTCAGTTGGTAGAGCACTTGCCCGCGAAAGGCAAAGGTCCCGAGCTCGAGTCACGGTCCGGCACACCGTTTTAATCTGCCAGTAAGTTTCATATCCCCGCACACTCCGCTGTAGAGTGATAATTTCATTTAAGAATATCACAGTTAAGAACATCACATATAAGAAAGTCACGTGTAATTTACAGTACACTAAACATCATGTCAACACCACTTAACAATGATGAGCGAGAACACGTGGTGCTATAAGAAAGTATATAAGCCGAGCAGAGATGAATGGGGAATCATTTTAGCGACAATAAAAACATGCAACGTCCGAACAGGCCGTGAAAGCCCAACGGTAACTGACCAGCCGCCGTGTCATCCTCAGACGTTAGGCGTCATCAGATGCACTTACGGAGGGGCATGCGGTCAGTAAAACGCTCTCCCAGCTGTTGTCAGCCAAGTAGCTCCTCAACGGGCCTCACAAGGGCTGAGTGAACCCCGCCTGCCAACAACACTCGCCAGACCCGAAGGGAGACCCATCCAAGTGATAGCCAAGCCCGTCAGCGCTTAACTACGGTGATCTAACTGAAAGCGGTGTTAACCACAGCGGCAAGGCTGTTGGCGTTCTAGCGACAATACGGATCAAAAAATGGAAAATCCACTATGTTAACCAACTCCGACAAAGGATAGATTGTTATCGACCACCACATGGGATCAAGCATTTCGTAAACGGCGTTCTACTGTTGTGAATATCTATGAAATGTGGTTGAAGAACGGTGAAAGAACAAGAAAGTGACAAGGTATTGAACGCACACGTCTCAGAATGAAGGTCAGAGGCTTGGCCACTCTGTATTGTAGGACAGACGACTATCGGTGGCAGATCTGGTGACAGAGTATAAACCTGGTGCAGGTACAAGTGTTTCGGTGCATACCGTTCAGCATACATTGTTGAACGTGGGGCTCTGTGTTGGACGAGCCATAAGTGTTCTCATGTTGATCTAGCGACACAGTTTGTTATGGCTGCAGTGGGCACTGGATTATCACATTGGATCGTGGTTCAATAGAAACATGTCTGATTAATGACGTATTTTCTTCGATGGTCGTATCCGCATACACTGCCCTACAGGAAAACGACAGTTGGAAACATTCACCGCGTCATGATTGCAAGCTGATGGACGCAGTATTACAATAAGAGAGACATTCATTGGGCTTCCAAGAAATCTGTGGTAGAAATCTAACCTGTGGATTACGTGATCATTATTATGAAGAGCCTTCATCTCTTTAAGCTTGATGTCCTCCGTGATGCCGGCGGCATCTTGCAGCAGTATAACTACCCGTGTCACAAGGCTAGAGGTTTGGATCAGTGGTTTGAGAATTATGACAGTGAACTCACGTTGATGTATTGAGAAATCCACCTGATCGGGACCCTGGGACATTGTAATTTTCCTGGAATAAATGTTCAAAGGTAACTGAGGTTTAAATGCGACTTTATTAATTTGCTTAGCAATAATTAAAATATGTCCAAAATACATGTTATTATTTCGACTGAGGTATGATTTAAAATACTTTTATTTTACTGTCAAACAAAATGATAACGTTAAGGGAGGACGTAGGCAAAATTGATCAAAAGTGATAAAAAAATTTTTTGCCACCAGGTAGTTCTGTAGCGCGTTAGAAATACTTTCTCCAGTTTTCAAAAATTAATTCGAACTGCAAATGATGAAAAAGGTGTCTTGTTTCAATCACTGCGCAGTGCCACGCCCACTTTTCTAGACGACACTCTTCTTGTTTGTGATGTTTTATTACTTCCTGCTGTCATAAAAGCGTTGGAAGAATATAGAACGCTGTGAGTCCGTTTACGTCGTGTTATCTTTGCCTTCCGCAAGCTATCTTTGGGAGCTGTTGTCCGCGGTGCATTTCAGTTCTGTTGTTAGTCCTAGAATTACTACTGTGTTCAAGCTTTTGTGTGTGATTCACCGTTTAAAATGCCAAGATATAGTGGTAAAGTGTTTAAGGAAGTGGTTCACCCAAGATACTTGGAAATGGTGTAGAGTTTCAGTCCACTAAAGGCGAAGTGAATAGTGGTCTTAGGATAACTGATTTGGAAATTATGTGTTCTATTATTAGAAATTAGTGTGCATGTGGTAACTGTGGCAGCAAATCTTTAAGATCGTATGACAACAATGACAGAGATGGTATTGTGTGTAATATGCACTTGTTTTGTGACAGCTGTGAAACTGACATTCAGTTCAAAACATCAGCTGCTAAGAATTGGGTGTATAAAGCCAATGTAAGATTCTGCTATGGGATGAGATGTGTTGGTGTTGGAAGGGAAGGTAGCAATTTGTTTTGTGCAGTAATGTATTTGGCATCTCCGTCTGCCTCGTACTCAACACTAAACAATCGTCTTCTGAACGTCTTGGAAACACAGAATGCAATAGCTCTTTGTCAGCAACAGTGAAGGAGGCAGTTTTATTTATCAACATTCAGACAGAAGTAAATGACCCTTTGCCTTCTACATGTCTATGTTTTTCATGTGATAGCACGTGGATGAGAAGGGGCCACATCTCCCTACACGGCGTTTCATCAGTTATAAGTGTTGACACAGGAAAAGTTTTGAATTTGCAGGTAATGTCCAAATATTGCTCTATTTTTGCACAGAGGAAGACTTAGACAATAAGGAAGAAGAGAGAGAATGGCAAAGAAAAGTCAAAATAATGTGCAGCAAGAATTATGATGGCACTAGTGGCATGGAGCCATCAAGCATGAAATTAATATTTTATCGGAGAAGAATGAGGCACGGGGTTAGATATGTGAAATATATTGGTGATGTAGATTCTAGTGCTTTTAAATCTGTAGTAGAAAGCAACACTGAAAAGCTAGAGTTTGTGGGACACATTCAGAAGCGGATGGGTGGGAGAATTCTGACCCTGAAAAGAGAACAAAAAGTTGTAAAACTCGACGATGGAAAGCCACTGTCAGCAACGCCAGACTGGCAAAGAGATCCACAATTTGCAAAAATATTAAGGCTAAGCAATAAGGCAAAACAACGGAGATAGTGAGGGCAATATTTTTTCACAAGTTGTCAACTGATGAGAAGCCAGTACATGAATTGTGTGATACATCCTGGTGCAAATATAAGCAGGCAAAAGCAGAAAACAAAACCTATTCACATAAACACAGCCGGACGCTGGTGGCCGAGAGGTTCTAGGCGCTTCAGTCTGATCTGCGCGACCGCTACGGTCGCAGGTTCGAATCCTGCCTCGGGCATGGATGTGTGTGATGTCCTTAGGTTAGTTAGGTTTAAGTAGTTCTAGGGGACTGAGGACCTGAGATGTTAAGTCCCATAGTGCTCAGAGCCATTTGAACATAAACACAGCTTCCTGAAGCAGTCCTAAACACCATAAAGCAAACATTCCAGTTTCTAGCTCTTCCAGTTTTGTTAAACAAATGTACCCATGGTGGAACACAAAACCGGAGTGAGAGCTTCAACAGTCTCATTTGGAAGAGATACCCAAAAACAACATTTAGCTCATCTATTGTTGCTAAAAATTGCCACATATGATGCACGTCTGGTGTTTAATGATGGCAACATTGGAAGAATAAGGATCCTTACTGGAATAGGATCTGTTGCAGGTTGCTTCACCGAGAAGCTATTGAAGAGGATAGATACTGTGCGTGTTGCACGTTCTGAACTGTCTGTGAAGGATACACTCATAAGGGCACGCCAGAAACATCAGATAAAAAGGAAACAGGTACACGAAGAGCAAGAAAACCAAGTGTATGGTTATGGTCAACATACTAGATTATGGTGTAAATCCTTATAAAACCTTTATATGCATTTTCCGGAACTTTCATTTTTCAGTGTATAAGGAACATTTTCCTCTGAACCATTGGAGACAGAAAAGTGAAATTTTCTGCTGACTTTGTTCATAGTATAACACAACTTCCTGTGGTACAAATATTTCGTAAGTGTATTTCTGTCAATATTATCTACGTTTCTATGAAACTGAGGTTACTTTCTCTCATATACAGAATTTTTTAAAAATAAAATGTAAGAGCTCTAAAACTGATCTTAAAAATCTATTCCACACGTTTGCTTATCTGATTGCTACGAATTACCTGCAATATGAAAGTTGTAAGTAAAGTAATTTTTGTGAAAATGTTCCTTGTGTGATAGCATCTTTTGTGAAAATTTCCAACAATGCCATGATCTAATTATTTGAGAAAAAAAATTGAAAAAATTCCAGAATGTAGCCCATAGCGTAATTACTTCACGTGCAAAATTTGGTTCTATTATCTTTCAAACACCAAAACGTGTGTTAGATTATGTAAACACGTCCATTTTCTCCTACGTCTCCCCTGAAAAGTATAGGAGCGTCTGTTTCTCCGCATACAGTTTAGCAATGCGGAGTGTTGGCTCTTGAAATGATATTCATAGTTTCGAATGGCCATTTCTTATATCCAAGCATGTTTCAAACAACGAGCTCTTCAATAACCGTGGCAGAACTGCTGAAGTTCTTATAATTCTGAGGCGTAGGAAATCCTCTTGCTACACTCTCCCCTCCACCCACTCCAGCCGCTCGCGGTTTGAAATCTTCTGCCGTATCAGGCTGCGCCTCAAACTTGTGGCGTTAGCACTCACGATCTAAAGAGCCAAGTCTCGTTGTGACCACCTGTGCCGGACTTCAAGTTATCGGAAAGCAGAGAACCATCGAAAACTCGGAAGTGTCATCAGTGGAGCCCGGAAAAGCGTGTAGAACCAGCAGTGCCCCGCAATATTGACGAAACTCCACAACTCAAGTCTGGTGTTAAGTTTCAGGAATTTTGTGTATCTAAACATGGAACACACATTACCATTTATAGTTCACAGTTAATTAATAGTTCACACGGCAGAACCGTACTAACGTAGCGTAGTTTGACCATCGCACACACTCCCGTATGAACGACATACCTAGTATTAGGCATCCCGGACGTAGAGAAACAACTGAAACAGTTGAAAATAAATAAGTCCCCATGTCCAGATTGAATGCCTATTCGGTTTTACAAAGAACATTCTATAACAGAGTTCCCTTACTTAGCCTGATTCTACCGAGATTCTCTCGCCCGGCGCAAAGTCTCAAGCTCAGGTGACTAATGTATATAAGGAAGGTAAAAGAACGAACCCACAAAATTACAGGCCAATATCCTTAACCTCTGTTTGCTGTAGAATTTTTGAACGTATTCTCAGTTCGAATATAATAAATTACCTTGAGGTGGAAAAGCATCTCTCCACGAATCAGCACGGTTTTAGGAAGCATTGCTCGTGCTAGACTCAGTTTACCCTATTCCCACATGATATACTGCAAACTATGGATGAAAGGTAAGAGGCAGAGTCCAGATTTCCGAAAAGCATCTGACACGGCGCCTCACTGCATACTGTTTACGATGGTACGAGCATGTAAAATAGGTTCCCAGATACGTGAGTGGCTCGAAGACTTCTTAATTAACAGAACCCAGTGCGGTGTCCTTGACAGCGAGTGTATATCAGAGATAAGGGAATCGCCAGGAGTGCCCCAGGGAAGTGTGATAGTGCTATTGTTATTTTCTGTATAAGTAAATGATCCAACAGTCAAGGTGAGCAGCAATCTACCTACAACTGTTTGCTGCTGATGCTATGGAGTAGGGGAAGATGTCGTTGAATACACAAGATGACGTAAACAAAAACAGGTGGCTCTGAATGTAGAAAAATGTAAGTTAATGCGGAAGAGTAGCAGTGAGCTGCTTCACTCAGTCAAGGCGTTTAAATACACTCCTGGAAATTGAAATAAGAACACCGTGAATTCATTGTCCCAGGAAGGGGAAACTTTATTGACACATTCCTGGGGTCAGATACATCACATGATCACACTGACAGAACCACAGGCACATAGACACAGGCAACAGAGCATGCACAATGTCGGCACTAGTACAGTGTATATCCACCTTTCGCAGCAATGCAGGCTGATATTCTCCCATGGAGACGATCGTAGAGATGCTGGATGTAGTCCTGTGGAACGGCTTGCCATGCCATTTTCACCTGGCGCCTCAGTTGGACCAGCGTTCGTGCTGGACGTGCAGACCGCGTGAGACGACGCTTCATCCAGTCCCAAACATGCTCAATGGGGGACAGATCCGGAGATCTTGCTGGCCAGGGTAGTTGACTTACACCTTCTAGAGCACGTTGGGTGGCACGGGATACATGCGGACGTGCATTGTCCTGTTGGAACAGCAAGTTTACTTGCCGGTCTAGGAATGGTAGAATGATGGGTTCGATGACGGTTTGGATGTACCGTGCACTATTCAGTGTCCCCTCGACGATCACCAGTGGTGTACGGCCAGTGTAGGAGATCGCTCCCCACACCATGATGCCGGGTGTTGGCCCTGTGTGCCTCGGTCGTATGCAGTCCTGATTGTGGCGCTCACCTGCACGGCGCCAAACACGCATACGACCATCATTGGCACCAAGGCAGAAGCGACTCTCATCGCTGAAGACGACACGTCTCCATTCGTCCCTCCATTCACGCCTGTCGCGACACCACTGCAGGCGGGCTGCACGATGTTGGGGCGTGAGCGGAAGACGGCCTAACGGTGTGCGGGACCGTAGCCCAGCTTCATGGAGACGGTTGCGAATGGTCCTCGCCGATACCCCAGGAGCAACAGTGTCCCTAATTTGCTGGGAAGTGGCGGTGCGGTCCCCTACGGCACTGCGTAGGATCCTACTGTCTTGGCGTGCATCCGTGCGTCGCTGCGGTCCGGTCCCAGGTCGACGGGCACGTGCACCTTCCGCCGACCACTGGCGGCAACATCGATGTACTGTGGAGACCTCACGCCCCACGTGTTGAGCAATTCGGCGGTACGTCCACCCGGCCTCCCGCATGCCCACTATACGCCCTCGCTCAAAGTCCGTCAACTGCACATACGGTTCACGTCCACGCTGTCGCGGCATGCTACCAGTGTTAAAGACTGCGATGGAGCTCCGTATGCCACGGCAAACTGGCTGACACTGACGGCGGCGGTGCACAAATGCTGCGCAGCTAGCGCCATTCGACGGCCAACATCGCGGTTCCTAGTGTGTCCGCTGTGCCGTGCGTGTGATCATTGCTTGTACAGCCCTCTCGCAGTGTCCGGAGCAAGTAGGGTGGGTCTGACACACCGGTGTCAATGTGTTCTTTTTTCCATTTCCAGGAGTGTATATTGGCATAACGCTGCAAAGCGTTAAGCTGTCGGCACACGGACCGTGCATCCGAACGTTGAGCGTTGAGCGTCCCGAGTTTCTGACATCATAGCGTGGAATACCACGTTCGGGAGTCTCAAATGGTTCAAATGGCTCTGAGCACTATGGGACTTAACATCTGAGGTCATGAGTCCCCTAGAACTTAGAACTACTTAAACCTAACTAACCTAATGACATCACACACATCCATGCCCGAGGCAGGATTCGAACCTGCGACCGTAGCAGTCGCGCGGTTCCGGAGTTCGGGAGTCTTTCCGAACGTGTAGAGCAATATCTAGCGTGTCAGATATTCTGAGCGTGCGTCTGAGCGTTGACCAATGAGATGGCACAATGCCACCTACGTCACATGCACGTCATCTCTCTTCAGCACGAAGTTGTGAGGCGTCATATTGGCAATCATTGCAAGCCGATACATACATATGCCGTTTCTGAGCACCAGCAAATTGAGAATCACTAGAAAACCCGTTGTTAACTGTGTGATACGTTGCAATAAAATAAATGAGAATCATCATATTCGTGGCAAAAGAATTATTATAACTTGCGCATTATGAGAGTATGCTATTTGAAGGCAGCGATAGACTGAGGATCCACCCAAAAGGCATTGTTCTTGGTACAATTCGTTATAATTAAATTTCATTTAGTAACATAGGTACGATTAAAGCTTTCAGCAAATGCTAAGAGTGGTAACGGTAAGATCCTAGAAATGGCTACAAGCTACATGATGTTGGTTTTAGGAAAATAATAATGAATTTAAAAAAAAAGCATGGTGAGTAGCGTCACTCAAGTGAAATTTTTATGTTTGGGCGGTGGTTCGTGACTCGCCAGTACATAAATTTTTTTCCTAACATTTGCCTTTTTATTTGGTTCTTTTACTTTATTATTAATTTAATATAAGTATATACTATAATTTTTGATGTTATGTAAATATAAGTTCACCTTTCTTTGGGTGTTCGAAAAACTTGGTCTACAAGACACCTTGCGCTACTTGTGTAAAGCTATTTTTCTCCTTTTCCTTTTATGCTTCGAAATTCACGTGTTGCAAAGAATTTGCTACTGGGTAAGAACAGTGATCAAGTAAGACTGACCTTGTGGTTTTACTAAAATGTGGGAATGATGAATAATGTTTATCTTATGTGAAGAAGTATTGCAAATTTGTATCGCTCTGTTTGTAATGGAACTTTTATAAGCCTGTGTCCTTATTGACTGGACATGGTACTTTCATTTTCGTGGACAATGGAGGAAAATGTGCGTTTCAATAGAGCTAACGTAGGAATTTTACGCGCGCCCCTTTAGTAAACAGTGTGATTTACGAACTAGAAACTTCCCGCAACAGCCGCCGGAGTGCGTTGCAATCGCGTGTACCATGTTGGGGCCCATGTACCGTGTGCACAAGTCGCATCGTTTCTGAGAGTCCAACAGCGCATTGAACTTAGCACGCTCAACGTTGACGTTAGACAGCACGGTCCGTGTGCCGAAGGCTTTAGGAAATAGAACTAGCGTGTTAGGATGGTACTGGGAAGGAGAATCTTCGACTTTCGGTTAATTTGGAGAATTTTAGGAAAGTGTGGTCTATAATGGAGACCGCGATCTATTTTTTAGTAATGCTCGAGTGTATGGAATCTGCACCAGTCGGATAAAAGGAAGACATAGAAGCAATTCAGAGGCTGGTTACTAGATTCGAACAAGATGCAAGTATTGCGGAGATGCTTCGTGAACTCAAATGGGTATCTCTGGAGGGAAGGCGATGTTCCTTTCGAGGAACACTATTGATAAAATTTAGAGGAACTGAATGAAGAACGTTTCTACTGCCGTAAACGTATAGAAAAGGAGTGGTGATGTATACGGTCGGAAACACTAGACTGTTTAGTCACTTTATGACAGATATTTAAGCAAGAGGACGTTTACGGAAAGAATGAGCTACAACTCGTCGTTCGTAACTTCAATTACCCTCTATTAAACTTATGTGTTTTGTTAAGGAACATACTGTTACAGGTACCCAGGTGTTTTACAATTACAGGATTTTTGTTCAATGAGAGAATCTATGACTTCCAGCAGTAACTACATCGTCTTCTTCGTATGTAAATGTATGCAACTTTCGGTGCTGTAAAATATATTGCCATCTTCAGTTAAAACACATAATCATCAAGCATCATCAGTCGGAACTTTTTGCATATCACGCAAGTGCTTTATTAATTCCCACTAGAGAAACAACAACCGAAGAATCTTTTAATAATGTTTTTCAGACTTTATAATAGTTCTCTCCTAATGGGCTCTCCTTAAGTTAAGAAAAAACGTTATACATTCAGTTCTGCACAAGTAAGGGGAAAACACCAAAACATAACGAAGCGAGGAGAATAATAAGAAGAAAGCACTCCAAATATTCAAGATCACATATTATAGAAAAACTTGAAATGGGAGAAACTTGTTAAGGATGTTCTCAAACAGCTCAGTTCAGCAGCTTTCTCTCCGCATAATTGCAAGTTTATGAAACGAAGAAATCAATTTATTAATGTGCTTCGCGTATTTCGACTCAGTAATGTCTCGAGTTAGAGTTTTCTGGGGGTGACTTACCACTCAGGAAGAAACTATTCACTACACAAAAGCAGGCAGGGCCAATATGTGTTCACGTCATCTTGCAAGTGCATCATCACGGAGGTAAGGATCCTACTAGCACCTTTACAAGATACGTATTAGTTACTGAAATTCTTCATAACTAATTCATCGCCATTTGAGAAATAGTAATCTCCACAAAAAGATGACCTTGATATTTGTTACTCCTCTCTAAAGCTCTCAGTAGCTTAGAAAGAACAAACCATAAAATGAATCATAAATACGAGTACTATACCATAAAATGGTTGACAAGTGGGGACCTTGACATATCTTAACTCCTTACTAGAACCGTCAATGTCTCAGATATAACAAACCATAAAACGATTAAGCAATACCATACCCATAAAACGGTTGACAAGTAGTAAACAATTTGTAAACCTGCTACGAAATCATTTCACCTGGACAACTACTCTTACTCTGTAGACAAATGCAGAACATGTATCAGATAGCAGAAAAATATGTTTTACTTTATAGCTAAACCTGTGTCTCAGTTGTAACTTGAGTACTGACAAATACTATTAAGTTCATTTTTATTAAATTTAAGCCACTTTCCTATCTAATACAAGCAAATCGCTAGCATACACAGCACTCAAAAACAGATCCCATACACTATTTGATCAGAAGTATCCCGACATCCCTATCTAATGTGGGACTAAGCAGTAGTTATCACGGGAAGCTAACACATCTGTATAAAAGGAGGCGGGTAGTATTGCGATGTCAGCACAGAAGCAGGAACAGCAGAGTGGCTCGGTCAGGAGGGCTCACTGACTTTGATCGCATACCAGTCATTGGATGTCCTGGGTGACAGATCCAACAGGGATATTTCAACCCCTCTAAATCAGCCCAAGCCGACCGTTGCTTATATGATTGTGAAACAGAAACGTTAAATAAGGAGCACAGCTAAACCAAGACCGAGCAGATCTGATGTACTGATGGAACTGTCGAGCATTGCGGAAAATGGCAGTATAAAATCGCATTAAATCAGCAGAAGGAATTACTTATGAATCGTAAAGCCCTACCAAATCCACCTAGGACAACGATTATGAGAAGGGAGTTGAAAAATAATGATAGGAGCTCAAGAAATGAACTAAAATTTGTGCCACAGTCAGTACTCGAAGCTGGGTCTCCTTGCTTACTACATGGACTACTCTACTCCAGCGTCCTTCCTAATACGAACTTCAATTCACCTCTTGAGCTTATTTTCCCTCCTTATATCCTCAATATTGCGGAAGCTCTCCAGAATTGGAATAGAACGCCAGTGTTGGGCCCAATGGGAACATCCTGCTTCTACCTCAGGAATAGGTGATCTAATACACTAATTCGAGAAATGAATTAAAATTTGAACGACAGCCAGTACTTGGTCCCATGTCTCTTCACTTAGTAGTCAGGTATGTTATCCATTACACCACTACAATAGTCTAGCTAACAGTGTTGTATGAACTACTCTACTCGAACGCCCTCCCTAACACAAACTTCAATTTACATTGTGAGTTTATCTTCCACTCCTTAGATCGTCACTGTTGTCTCGGCGATAGTGACGATATAAGGAGGGGGAAATAAGCGAATTGAAGGAATTGAAGTTTGTGTTAGCAGGGCGTTCGACTAGGGTAGACTGGACAGCTGTGTTAGCTATGTTGATACTCTGGTGTAAGACCTAACACTTATGTGTAGTAAGTAATGAGAGCTGGGTTCAAATCCAAGCTGTCACACGAATTTTAATTCATTTCTTGAGCTGCTGTCATTATCATAGATAAAGATAAGACTCAAATGTCTCAGGGAAATAGTAATTATATCAGAGTTGAAAAATGTGGGGGTACAATGGTGGGACAGCTCCTCATAAGCAGCACTTTCGTGTAGTTAGTGCTAAGCGACGCTTCAGGTGCTGTACAGAGCTACGCTCCTGGGAACGAGTGATTTGATGAATTCCGTTGTACCCTGTGGTAATATGATGGAAAGATTTGTGTTTGATGAATGCCTGGACAGTGTTATCTGCCACCATGTGTAGCGTATACAATTAAGTACAGAGGATGTGTTGTTAAAGTACTGGCAAGTTTTACGTGGTTAGGACGGATCCCATTATTGCGCTTAAGAAAATGCTATATCCGCAAGTATATGAACACATCTTAGCGTATTGCGTACTGTGTACACTAGGGAAACGGTTCAGAAGGAAGAAAGGAAAGGACAGTAGGAAGGAATTGTTGCGGCCACATGTAGCAAGCGCTGCTTCACGCAGTGGAGAGTGGCAAAACAGAGGCACGTCGGTGACCGAGGTGTTGTGAAGTAGGCAGGCACAGATAGCCTTGCTGACAGCAGCAGTCTACCAACAGACTGATGCAAGGATGCACACAGACCGAGCGCTGAGCGAAGCCTGGAGAGTGCTGAGTAAGGGGAAGTGAGGCCAGCACGCTAAGTCACTCTGCAATATACTGCAGGAGTAATAACAAAAAGCTACCACCGTGGGTAAAAAACGTCCTCCTGCCGGATAGAAATAGTGGAGCGCAGGTAGCAACAGTCAGAAGCCATTAGGAAGCAAGTTCGGATTTGAGGACGGACGTGGTCCGTGTCCGAATGTTCAATCTTCATAGGTGACGATTCCGGAAGTCTGTTCCAGCTCATAGGAGTCATCCGTTTGCCGCCAGATGTCAACTTCAGCACTAGAGGTCGTCTCGAGTTCGGTCGGCACCATGGCTGGCTAACTACAGCGAGAACTTCCACCAGGACCGGCCGCAGCGCGGTCTTGGTCACAGGCGCCGCCGGGGACTGACGCCCGGACTTCACGGCAACCCAGCCCCACGGTGTGTGGTCCGTCCATCGTGGGACCTCGCAGACAACGCGACTGACGGGTTCCCAGCCGCCGGTGTAGCAGGAGTCGGCAGCTGACCTCATGGTGACGAGTTCATCTCAACCACAGGGCGTCCTGGCTTCAGCGGAGCACTGGTGACCTGAGGTTCCAGAGTGCGATCAGTGGCGCGCATTGTCAGAGAATCTACACAGCAGCAGCCAGGTGGAGGGATCCGCAGAGCAGGGAAGCGACGATGAGGGAGAAATTGCAAAGAAAGTTCAATAAATAATTGTAAAACTCCACGCCCTCTCAGTCTGTGTCTGCTGCCAACAAGTGGTGCAGAAGTCGTAACAAGTGATCCCACTTCTGACACCACTTGTTACGACTTCTGCAACAAATGGTTCAAATGGCTCTGAGCACTATGGGACTTAACATCTATGGTCATCAGTCCCCTAGAACTTAGAACTACTTAAACCTAATTAACCTAAGGACATCACTCAACACCCAGTCATCACGAGGCAGAGAAAATCCCTGACCCCGCCGGGAATCGTACCCGGGAACCCGGGCGCGGGAAGCGAGAATGCTACCGCACGACCACTAGCTGTGGACCTTCTGCAACAGAATATTAGACTTTAACACTACATGGACATCAAGGTCATTATAGACGGAGATCAAGCTCAGATTATTTCAAGAATGGGGAAGGAATGGGCCATGTCCTTATGAAAGTAACCATCCTGACATCTGCATGAACTCCGGCCGGGATGGCCGAGCGGTTCTATGCTCTACAGTCTGGAACCGCGCGACCACTACGGTCGCAGGTTCGAATCCTGCCTCGGGCATGGATGTGTGTGATGTCCTTAGGTTAGTTAGGTTTAAATAGTTCTAAGTTCTAGGGGACTGATGACCTGAGATGTTAAGTTCCATAGTGCTCAGAGCCATTTTTTGAAATCTGCATGGAGTGATTGAGTGAAATCACAGAAAACATAAATCAGGCAGCTCTGACGCGTATTCACACTGGACTCGCATTCGGGAGGACGACGGTTCAATCCCGTCTCCGGCCATTCTGATTTAGGTTTTCCGTGATTTCCCTAAATCGCTTCAGGCAAATGCCGGGATGGTTCCTTTGAAAGGGCACGGCCGATTTCCTCCCCTCACCCGAGCTTGCGCTCCGTCTCTAATGACCTCGTTGTCGATGGGACGTTAAAACACTTATCTCCTCCTCCTCCTCCTCTGACGCGTATTTAAGGCTGTGAACAGACATGTATCAGCATGACACTGCAGCCTGTCGTAAGGCAGCGTCTGTCAGACAATCAGATAACAGTCTGTAGACGGGGCTGTCCGGAAGCCAAATGTGAAACCGTTGGAACTCCTTTGGGACAAGTTAGAATATCGAGTTCGCTCCAGATGTCATCACTGCCTTATCTTCTGATTTCAGCTCTTGAGGAAGCAGGCAAGTGCTGTACCGACTGAGCTACCCGAGCACGACACACGGTCCCGAGTTCGAGTCTCGGTCTGGCACACAGTTTTAAACTGCCGGGAAGTTTCATATCAGCGCACACTCCGCTGCAGAGTGAAAATCTTATTCTGGATACATCCTCCAGGCTGTGACTACGTTTCTCCGCAATATCCTTTCTTCCAGGAGTGCTAGTTCAGCAACGTTTGCAGAAGAGCATCTGTGAAGTTTAGAAGATAGGCGAGAGCTACTGCCAGAATTGAACATCTGAGGAAAATGGTTCAAATGGCTCTGAGCACTATGGGACTTAACAGCTATGGTCATCAGTCCCCTGTAACTTAGAACTACTTAAACCTAACTAACCTAAGGACATCACACAACACCCAGCCATCACGAGGCAGAGAAAATCCCTGACCCCGCCGGGAATCGAACCCGGGAACCCGGGCGTGGGAAGCGAGAACGCTACCGCACGACCACGAGATGCGGGCGAAGATCTGAGGAGAGGCCGCTAGCAAATTCACCTCATTCCGGAAAAGTTATTATTGCTATTGCCAGTCAGAATTTTATAATCTCGTTACATACACTATGTGATTATAAGTATCCGGACACCTAGTTGAAAATTACTTACAACTTCGTGGCGCCCTCCATCGGTAATGCTGGAAATCAGTATAGTGTTGGCCCACCCTTAGCCTTCATATCAGCGTCCACTCTCGCGGGCATACGTTTAATAATCAAGTACTGGAAGGTTTCTTGCGGAATGGCAGCACATTCTTCACGGAATGCTGGACTGACGAGAAGTAACGATGCCGGTTGGTGAGGCCTGGCACGCAGTCGGCATTCCAAAATATCCCAAAGGTGTTCTATAGTATTACGATCAGGCCTCTGTGCAAGCCAGTTCATTACAGGGATGCTTTTGTCTTGTAACCACTCCGCCACAGGCGGTGCATTATGAACTGGTGATCGATCGTGTTGAAAGATGCAATCGCCATCCCCAAATTGCTCTGCAACAGTTTGAAGCATGAAGGTGCATAGAACATCAATGTAGGCCTGTGCTGTGATAGTGCCACGGAAAACAACAAGGGGTGAAAACCCCCTCCACGAAAAACACGACCACACCATAACACCACCGCCTTCGAATTTTACTGTTGGTACCACACATGCTGGCAGATGACGTTCACCGGGCAGTGGCCATACCCACACATTGCCAACGGATCGCCACATTGCCTACCGTGGTTCGTCACTCCACACAACGTTCTTCCGCTGTTCAGTCGTCCGATGTATACGCTCCTTACACCAAGCGAGGCGTCGTTTGGCATTGACTGGCGCGATGCGTGGCTTGTGAGCAGCCGCTCGACCAAGAAATCGAAGTTTTCTCACCTCCCGCCTAACTCTTAAAGTACTTGCAGTGCATTCTGATGCAGTTTGGAATTCCTGTGTCATCGTCTGGATAGATGTCTGCCTATTACACATTATGACCCTCTTCAACTGTCGGCGGTCTCTGTCAGTCAAAAGACGAGGTCGGCCTGTACGCTTTTGTGCTGTACGTGTCCCTTCACGTTTCCACTTCACTATCACATCGGAAACTGTGGACCTAGGGATGTTTAGTAGTGTGGACATCTCGCGTACAGACCTGGCCCTGGCCACGTTCGAAATCTGTGAGTTCCGCGGAGCACCCCATTTTCTCTCTCACGATGTGTAATGACTGCTGAGGTCGCTGATATGGAGTACCTGGCAGTAGGTGGCAGCACAATGCACATAATATGAAAAACGTATGTTTTTGGGGGTGTCCGGATACCTTAAACTAACACATAAATTATATAACAACAATACTTATCAAAATACAAGAACATGAGATTACAACATATAGGAAAAGAAAATGTTATCCAAAATCAAATTCCCTTTTCCTTCTCGATTATTCACTGCTCTAGTTTTAAAATACAAGCCCGCACATCATCCATTGGTTCAGAGAATGAAGAAGAGACCACTGTTTAACATTCCACAGAGAACGAGGTCATTACAGATACAGCAAAAGCTCGGATTATGCAAGGATATGGAAGAAATTCGGCTATGCCCTTTCAAAGGAACCATCGCGACATTTGCCTGAAGCGATTTCAGGGAAATCATCTAAATCTGGATGGCCAGACGCGGTTTAGAACCATCGTCATCCCGAATGCAAGTCCAAAGTGCTGATCACTATGTCACCTCCCTTGTCCCATTGGTTTCTAGAAACAAACTCAAGACGCCATAAAACTAGTTCAAAAGGCAGTTTAATCTGTACATGATACCATTCTCCATATTTCTACTCCCTGAGTATCTTTGTTTACTGACTTGTTCCTGAGTGTCTTATCTTTGTGCACTGCATGTTTCACTCTTTTAAGACCAATAAACAGTGCAAAAGTTATGTTTTAACGAATGATCTTTGTTGGATAACTTGTGTGACTTTATTACCACTTTCTCTCCTACACTGAGTGACTTTGATAACCTCCTACATTTAGCACTTCCTTCGCAGAACTTGAGAGCCTTTCTAAAATTTGTAATACTATCCAGCTTGGTGAATGTTGATAATAATAATTAGTCTTTTTATTTTTTCCTGTGGGAGCTGACATTTCAGATCTAGAACCAGTGATGAATAAGTCGAATCATTTGGAAGTCCATTTATAATCTCCTCAAACTCGAATATGTAGTTGACAAAATAAATTTTGCATACTGCCGAAACGTTAATATTTAACGTTGTGATAGAGAAATACATTAAGAAATCAAAATATTGGTGTGTTTATAATGTCACTCTATCGGAAACTGTCCATGTTTTTACGATGAAGGTGCAATACTCGCAGTCTACAGCAACTGTGTCACCTGTAAATAACGCAGTACTTGTGCTGTGCGTCCTTACAATAGTTGTGTTACTTCAGGATGGGCCAGACAACAATAAAGTACTATAGAGGCTGCTTATAGTCACTCTAATGGTAGAGGGAATGATACTGATGGAAATTGCAGGGAATGTTACTGTGCTTTCCAGTGATATCTCTAGACTCTGCAAGTTTCTAGCGACAGGATCACCCGACTATCATCACTGAATGTCTGCAAAAGAAAAAGAACAGGTCTGTATGAGTGATGTCTGCCTATAACTGCAAGCAGAATCCCACAACACAAGCAGTGCAAACGGCTAAAAAGAGCGCAGATGTCAACACAAACGATACACAGTTGGCCCATGAGTAGGGATTATGTGCTGGAAACCTCTCTGGATTCTCTCTCTAGATCGAGTTCAATGAGAAGCTCATGTTTCACGGGCACATAACCACTCGCTGTGGACTATGCAGTGGAGGAACACAAAGTTCTTTTCTGATGACACCAGTATCAGTCTCCATCCTGATCATACAGTTTATGTAAGTAGGCTGTTTAGGTATTTATGTTGGTAACGCCACGTAGTGCTCTGTATGAAAATCGCTGACTGCGCTGTGTGCAGTCTGTGGCTGATTGGACTTATTGTTGGAATATTCGCTTGTGTAGTGTTGGGCAGTTGGATGTGAACAGTGCGCAGCGTTGGGCAGTTGGAGGTGAGCCGCCAGCAGTGGTGGATGTAGAGAGAGAGATGCCAGAGTTTTGAGAGGTTACTATAAGCGAACGATCTGGACGTGTGTCCGCCAGAAAAAGGAAATTTGTAAAGATGGATGTCATAAATTGATAGATATATATTTGATGACTTTTGAACATTATTAAGGTAAATACATTGTTTGCTGTCTATCAAAATCTTTCAATTACTAACCATCCCTATCAGTAGTTAGTGCCTTCAGCAGTTAGAATCTTTTATTTAGCTGTCAGTAGTGGCGCTCGCTGTGTTGCAGTAGTTCGGAAACGAAGATTTTTGTGTTGTATGTGATTCACGGAAGGTATAGTTTATTGTTAGACAGTGACATTTTTTTGTAGGGATTATTGAAAGTCAGACTGCATTGCGCTAAAAATAATGTGTGTCAGTTTAGTGATGATCAGAATAAGTAAAGAGAGAAATGTCTGAGTACGTTCAGTTTTGCTCAGCTGTTTGAAAATCAACTAACGTAGAAGTTTACCAGCACAGTCATTCTTAATTTTCAAAAGGGGACGCTTCAACCTGTATCAGTCTCCATCCTGATCATACAGTTATTTGTGTGTGGAGGCAATGAGAGGGACTTTTACATCTTAACTGTATCATAGACCACACCCTTATCACGACGGTTCAGTCACACTCTGGGGTAGAATCACTTATGGCTGCAGGACACCCATTGCAACAGTGTGTGCCGTCGTCTCGTTCTTTGGGCTTCTCATTCCCAAGTACGACTCCCACGGCATAATCTCAGTTAGTTTGCACTTCACTGCCCTTGGTTCGAATGGCTCTGAGCACTATGGGACTTAACATCTGAGGTCAACAGTCCCCTAGAACTTAGAACTACTTAAACCTAACTAATCTAAGGACATCAGACACATCCATGCCCGAGGCAGGATTCGAACCTGCGACCGTAGCGTTCGCGCGGTCCCAGACTGAAGCGCCTAGAACCGCTCGGCCACTCCGGCCGGCTCAGTGCCCTTGTTTTCATTTTATTGAAGTATGTTTTATAACTTCTTTTTAAAACACAATTAACTGCCGTCTCTTATAGTATTCCGCGGTCTTTTCTCTGCAACTTATATAATAGTAAATGAAAGGAATATTTGTTTCCATAGATAAACTATACTGTAAGGGGCAGTGAAGTGAAAACGAGACACGTGGAAAGAAAGTAAGTACACTGTTTATTATTTCAAAAGTAATCGCCATAACTGTTAATACATTTATCACACTGTTAGACAAGACGGCCAGTGTCCTCATAGAATAATATTTGCGGTTGCCTAAAAGAGGGACAAAACTGCTGAGGTCATTGGTCCCTAGACTTGCACATTACTTAAACTAACCTATGCGCGCGCCCGCGCGCACACACACATACACACACACACACACACACACACACCATACCCGAGGAGAACTCGAACCTCCAGCGGGAGGGGCCGCGCAATCCGTGACATGGCTCCTCAAATCGCGCAGCCTCTCCCGGCGGCTGCGGTTGCCTAGGGAACCACCATTGTATCCATGCGTGCAATACTTCGTCCGAAGCAAATCGACGGCCACTAATGTCTTCCTTCAGAGCCCCAAAATCTGGAAATCGCATGGGGAGGGATCGGGACTATTGGAAGGATGTATAAGAGCTTCCCAACGCAACTTCGGCAGCATAGTCAAAACAACCATGGCAACATATTGTTGGAGCCCTGAAGAAAGACATTAGTTGCAGCGATTTGCTTCGGAAGCAGAGGTACACGCTTCCGCACAATCATGATTTCGTATAATAGTACTGCTTCCCAAAATATCAAGTCAGAATTACGACAGCAGTCCAAATTTATATACTGTCTATATAGTTAAGTGGCTATCGTAGAGTCCTAAAGTCTAAGTAAATGTAACGTTTCGGATTCATCACCCATTCCTAATTGTTAATTGACTGACACCATTGATCAGAAACTGTGCCTAAGCCAAATTAGTCGCCATTTCGCAAAATTATAGTGATAATTCTGAAACAGTAAATAACTAAAGACTGCAGAGATATTAGCATGAAAAATCAATACATCTAATTAACAAAATGATAATTTAAAAATCCAATAACAGATAACTCACTACCTTGTGAAACAGCTTAAAAGTTATCACCAAGAACGGTATTTTTATTCGTTATCCATTTTTATGTCCACGTTTGATGTTAATTTTCTTCGTAATTACGTTTCTAATTAATTCTACATTGTTTACACTAACCAATTCTCCGATATCTAGATTTTGAGGCCATATCTGCGAAATTTACCTATGTAATCAGATAATTCACGAGTTCTGTGCTGTCATTAAATGTTAGTAAGCAAATCCATACTGTAATTAAATACGAAACTAAAATAATACGAAAGACATTATTGTAATTAAAGTTTAGATTTATTTTCATATTTAGAACTACAGATAATAATACAAAAATTGAGTCATTCGACTTTGTATTTATACCTTTTTCGGCCGTATTATCAGATTCTTTACGTTTTGTAAATTTTGATTGTAACATCGGAATTGTACCAAGTTAATAATGGATTATTTTGAAATTTATTGTTAAAATTCTATATAAAGGAAGCCAGCGGCACTGCTTGCTCTCAGTCTTTTGCCTCAGTCTCAGTGTTTTATCTCAGCGTGTACTGATGTGTTCTGGACAGTCGGTCTTTTGGAAATGCAGTTTATGTCATGTGGAGAACGAATAAAGGACGATAAAATTGAAAATACATCTGAGTATTATTTATATAGTTTCCACATGCAAATCCAGGTACAGGCAGATTTCAAAAGAAGAATTCGACAAGGTGGTTCAAATGGTTCAAATGGCTCTGAGCACTATGGGACTTAACTGCTGAGGTCATCAGTCCCCTAGAACTTAGAATTAAATCTAACTAACCTAAGGACATCACACACATCCATGCCCGAGGCAGGATTCGAACCTGCGACCGTAGCGGTCGCGCGGTTCCAGACTGTAGCACCTAGAACCGCTCGGCCACCCTGCCCGGCGACAAGGTGGAAGCAGCAACAAAAACAACAGGTTATGTATTCTTTTAGTGTTACTTCCACTCATCTCCCGTATCAGCTTGACTTTTGGATATTTATTATTAACGAGAGGGTGGTACATTTACATCTGTAAGCAGCCCTAAGCACTTTCCCATGAAGGCAAAGACCGTTTTGTCTGACAGTGGGAAGAATGTTTTAATAGCTATGGTGATTAATTTTTCAATGCTAAACCGTTCAATTACTTTTCTTCCATTTGTCTCGTTTTCATTTGACCGAATCTTAGACAATAAAGGTAGTGTTGAACGAAACGGCATTAAAGTGAAAAACAGAGCTTCAGATAATAAGCCCACGCTATTCTAAGTATTAATTTTGCTATTTATGAAGTAGGAACAAACATCAATCTGCATGAGCTGATGAAATGTAACAAACAAAGGGTTACTGGTCTTTTAAAAGCCACATACGGAGATCTGAGCCTCGAGTGGCCGCAAATTACAGTTTCGCTGCAGATGTAGCAGTCAGCGAGACCAGGTTTATGTTCGGTATAAATAAGGCTTTATTGTCTCTCTTGGTTTGAATTATAACTATCTGGTGGCACGGAAGACTATGTGTCGTCATGTGATGCTCCCGACCAGCGGGTACGTACTTCACAATTGTGTTTGTCGCGAACATACGGTCCAAGGCTTCTGGAACGCAGGCTACCACTGCAGCGCAACTGCGATGAACCTTCTGAAATGAATGAGTCTATAAATTTTAAGAGAGGCTTTATTGCAACCAGAAATTTATTTCTAAGACGGGACACCAATAATTCATTTGAGAAAGCGTTTCACTCCCTTCTCCAGTGTAAAATATGTACGAAACGGGCTACATTGAGATAAATATTTCCCTTCGAACAGTTCGATTTTTATAGGCCTTATGTTCTGTTCTATCCCCCCCTACCCCCAATCTCCTCCTCCCCCCCCCCCCCCCCCCCCCCGCCCCGTTCGTTGGTGGGGAGGCTTGCGTGCCTCAGCGATACAGATAGCCG